>NC_066363.1:26577500-26837500 GCF_013377495.2 Cygnus atratus | reverse complement strand
CTGCAGGAGGATCCCCTCTTTCGGCTTTGCTCCGCTCGTTTGTGTGCAGGGGGGGGCCGGTGGCGTTCAGCAGCCGAGGCTCCCCCGGGCGTGCGCTCCTTGGGGTGTCCCCGGCCGCGGAGGGAGCGCGCGGGGGCTGAGGGATGCTCTCGGCGTGCGTCCCCCCCCGTCCGACCCCCCCGCAGCTCACATCAGAGCCGGGGAGAGCATTTGCTGTCCCACCCCGAGCAGCGTGGCCGGGAAAGTCCGGGGGAAGCTGATTTCAGGAATTACATTAGCGCGGCTGGTTTATTTTCTTTTTTTTTTTTTTTTCTGTTTTTTTCTATATATTTTTTTTTCCTGCGGGAACCCCACGCACATGCCTGAGGCGGACCTTGCTATTCGGTTTTAAAAGGGACGGGGAAATGCCGAAGGTGGGCTGCGGGGGAGGGGGGGTGCCTGGCCCCCTGATTTTTTTTAGCAGCAGAACCGAATGAACAAAGGGACCGAGAGGCGCTCGGGGTTGGGGTCCCCAGTAAAGTGGTGGTGGTGGTGTGGGGGGGAAATCCCTGGAGGGGCGGAAAGCCAGGGAGCATCCCCCCGCCAGAACTGCCCGGGGCGCTGCCCCGCGTCTTACTGCAGCCCGGTTGCGGGCCCGGTTGGCGGGGCCAACCCCAAACGCCTCGCCCCGCGTCCGCCGACGGCGTTTTTATTATTTTTTTTTTTTTTTCTCCCTTGCCCGCTCCCCCAAGCCTGCCTGCCCCCAAGCGCGCGGCCTCGCCGCCAGCACTTCCCACTGCCGCCGCCCCAACAGCGGCCCGAGCGGCGAGCGGAGGCTCCCGCACGAGGAGCTCGCCTCCCCCAGCTGCGGGCGAGCTCTTTTAAGGGGGGGGCTTTGGGAACCCGAGCGCCGGCAGCGCAGGAGCGGGAGCGGAGCGGAGGCTCCTCCGGCTTCCCAGCCGCTGGCATTATAACAGACAGGCAGGCGTCGATGGCTTTTCCGTACCGCGAGTGCGAAGGAAGTGGCGGGGAGGCGGGGGCGGGGAGGGGGGGGGGGCGGGGGGGGGTAAACCCCAGCCCAGCCCCGCAGCCGGATCACACACGCCGCTCTCCGTGTTGCAGCGCGGGTCAAAATAATGGGAGTCAGAAGGGGAAAGATCCAGAGGGAACCAGCCACCGTCTCGTGTACGGATTTGTAGCGAAGGCTTCGCTGTAATTAAAACCTTACAGGCAGATTCATTCAATCTGTGGCTCCGCAGAGAGCCGGGGCTCGGGGCTTTTTGTTTGGGTAACGTGGTTTTTGTTTTTTTTTTTTTTTTTCTTTTGTTGTTGTTGTCGTTGGTTGCTCGCCCCGATGGGACGGGGCGGTGCGTGTTTTGGGGGGGCGAAGGGGGGGGGGGGGAAAAACCGCTTTGACACGGAATTAGGCTTCGGGCTGCTTGGCTGGGGACGGGAGCCCGGCGGAGAGGCGCGCAGCCGGGGCAGGGGGCCTGGCCGGCCGCCTCCCCCCGCACCTGGCCAGGTGCGCACCCAAACCACATCCCTGAGCCAAAAATTGGGGAAAGGTCCCCCCCACACACACACCCTGCGCACACGGCCAGCCCTGTCCCCTTCGCTCGGGGTCCCCGGGAGCAGCCCGAGAGGCTGGGTTTGAGCTCCGCGCCCCTCCGCGGGGGGCTGCTGCCCTGCCACCCGGGGCCCGCCGGGGGCCCGTCCCCTTTTGGGGTCGGGGGGAGCGTCCCCCAAAGGCAGCCGCAGGTTTTGCGGGGCTCTGCCCGCCGGGCTTTTATCTGGCGTGCTTCCCCGGCCGCTCGGGCGCTGCTGCAATAGAGATGTTGGTTTTAGCGGGGACTTTTGTTGTTTTGTTTTCTTTTCAAATGAAAGAAAAAAAAACAACAACAACAACAATAAAACCCCTTGCTTCTGGCAGAAGAAGAAGACGCCATCCAATTAAAAAAAAAACAACAACAACAAAAAAACACCAAAAAAACACAGCTCTCAAGTGCCCATCTTGGAAGGGCTCAGAGGCGGATGGAAACTCGAGGCTCTTTTAAGTCAGGACAGAGGCTGCAATTTCTCCTGCGGTCGCGGCCGCCTTCTCTCCCGAGCCAAAAGCCGTGCCGAGCCGTGCCGTGCCGTGCCGAGCCGGGCCGGGCCGCAGCTGCCTGCCGGCTCCCGGTGTCACCCGGCCGCGCTCGGCAGCCCCCGGTGCCGGCGAGTGAAAGCAGAGGCTTTAATCGCAGCGAACGAGCGCGATGTCCTCTCTCCAGGCTGTTTCGCCTCCGTTTATTTTTAGTACACTTCAGATGCCTACACATTTCCCTTGTTGAGATCAGTGCAATTATTTACTCTACCTTTAGGGATGCATTTACCCAAGCATTGAATAGAAATGTAGTAAACACTGCGCAAAGTCAATGCAGTTATTGAGGTTTATTTAATAGGAAAAGAAGTAAATATCTCGGCTTTACTTGTTCCTTCAGGCAGCCTCGTTATCTAGAGTAGATTGCAAGGAGAGTTCTTCACTCGTTCCCGTGTAATGAGATTGCCTTAAATGTTTATCTCCTATCTCCATCGGGCTATAGCCTCTTTTGTCAGGGTCTCAACAGACTATAAAAACAAATCTAAAAGTTAATTTAGAGAGGTAATCCGGAGGGATCCATTATCTGATCTCCCTGTAGAAACTCATCTAGGCGAGATCCCGTATCCGGGGGCGCAAAGAGAAGCAGGCGAGCAGAGAGCATCGCCTCCAGCGCCCTGAATTCTTCCTGCACCCACCGGCCGGAGGGGGAGAGCTCCTGGCACCCAGCGCGATGTCCCCGGCACCGCCAAACCGCTGTGCCCCCTTTACTCATCCCAGGCTCACCACGGCGCTACCCTCCACCTCCGCCCTGCCAAAAACTAATTTATTTTGTTCTATTTTTAAATTTTTTTCTTTTTTGCGAGTGGAGATGGTCGCCGCTCTCCACCTGCTTGCCCCGGCCCCCAGCCCCAGGCGCCCCGCACACATGCGGGGGGAGAAGGGGGCAGCACGGGCGGTACCCGCAGCCTGAGACGCGGGAGGTATCCCGGGCTTCTGACAGCTGGATCTGAAACAAATCAGATCTGGATTAACTTGCCTGTTTTGTGAATTGTCTGCATTTGAGCGAGCAGCCCTCACCCACTCCGCTCCTGGCAGGTTTTGTTACACGTGCCTCTATAAATATATTATCCCAGCCCTCTCTCCTCGTTGGAGCTCTCTGCTCAACAAAACAGAAACCAGAACGAGGAGAAGCGATTTTCCTTTTTAAATGAAGACATTTATAAGTAACCTAATTTCGTATCGTGGAAGTAAATTTCATGCTAGGATATATTTTGCACAACATGTAATCTTTTAGAGCCGGAAGACATTTAATTAAAGCCATATTCGGAGAAGTACAGCTTAAAAGCAGCCGTACGACCACATACCTCATTCATATTCAGGATCCATC
Source organism: Cygnus atratus (assembly GCF_013377495.2). Classification (NCBI taxonomy): domain Eukaryota; kingdom Metazoa; phylum Chordata; class Aves; order Anseriformes; family Anatidae; genus Cygnus; species Cygnus atratus. Next base: position 26,834,054 of record NC_066363.1, on the reverse strand, counting down.
CGCGAATTCATATTGTTTTAATGTGGGACATCGCCTTTATGACAGAACTCTGCGAGGCCTGGGCAGCACGAGAGATAACACAAAGGAGAGCAGAGGAGGCACGGCTCGGGGGGCTTCGCCCGGCGGCGAGGTGCCTGTGTAACCCCAAATCCCCGCTCCCTGCCTCCCACCGCCCGCTTTGGGAGCTGAGGGGGGGGACACCCACGGAGGCTGGGTCAGGGTGAGACTCCCGGAGCTGGGTGCTCATTCACTGCCCTGGCAAACTCGTGCAGAGGGGGAAGGCTGGGGTTGAACCCCTCTTTTCGCCCTGCCTCCCCCCCCAGCTTTTTGCCACTTCCACCTGGGGAGCGCTGAGGTCGGCCCCGAGCCGGCCCCGCCAGGCTCTCCTTCTCCAGGGCGGCGGCGAATGTTTCCAAAGGACCGAAAACAAATTTATTTCCTTCTTTTCTCTCCCCACATAAATAACTCCCTGTCCTTTAGGGAAAGCCCAAGCCGAGGTAAAGGCGCCCAAAGGAGCAGTGTCCCCCCCACACACACACACCTCCCCCCGCTTCGTTTCACGGGAGGTGAAACGCGGCGGCCAAATCGAATCAGAAAGGCTCTGGTTAGTTTCCTTGTAGGGGTAATTAAAAGTATTAATTGGTTGTGTCGACAGCTTAAAATGACAGGTGTTGCTAAAAAACCCTCATTAATCTTCCAGTCAGTGCCGAGCGGCGGTGGGAAGCGGGCTGGGGGAAGGAGCCGATTGTTTACAAGGGGTCTTTCCAGGTTGGGGAACGGGGATTACGACGATGCCACTGCTAATGGCACGGCTTGCCCCATTGCTTTGGGAAAAAATAAAAGAGAGAAAAAGGAAATCAAACGGCCTGCGTGCCAGAGCGGGGCAAAAAGTGTTTCGTGGACTGTAAGGTGTAAGGGGATCTGGTGGTTTCCAATAGGAAACCAGGTTTAAAGGGCTCTGCTGGTTTCTGGTGCATATATATGTGTGGGGGACCGTGTGAGCTCGCGGGGAAGCTTCGCGCTTTGTGTCTCCGCTTAGGTTTCGCCCACGGCCCGCGGGGAAGGCAAGTTTCACACAGACACCGCGCTGGGCTCCCGAGGGTCTCGCTGAGCTGGGGGGGGGCTATCCCCGAGCCCAAAGCAGGGGGGGCAGAACACCAGGCACCCATGGCGGCTGTTTTTACTCGGGGGGGTCGTTTTGGGAGCCCGGGGCCGGGGCTGCGGGCCCCCTTCCCTCAGGAACACCGCGAACCCCTCCGCGCCTCCCGCCCCGCGGGGTGCCTGTGAGGGGAATGGGGGGGGGGGGCGGCCGCCTCTCCTCACAGCCCTTGGCGCGCGGCACGTGACCGCGGCGCGGGGCATGCGCGCGCGGCGCCGGGCCTCAACCGCCCCAACGGCCCTAACGGCCCCAACGGCCCCCAGCGGGCCGCCGGGGGCAGCGCGGCGCCTCCGGGCTGCCGCTGCCTTCGCGATAAAAAAAAAAAAAAAAAAAGAGAAATACTGAAATAAATTGATAAAGAAGCCCGAAATGTCCTCCCCGAGGAGCCCCCCGCGCCACCTGCGGCGCTGGGACGCAGCCTCCTGCCCGGGTTGTCCCCCCCTGACGGCGCCGTGCTTTGTGCTCTGACAGGACGACGCCGGCTTACCTGGAGGGCCGAGGGGATTTTTTTTTTTTTTTTATTTTCATAGCCAGGGATATTCCCCGCGTGGCACACACACACACACACACACACAGAGGCGCGCACTAACCAATGGAGACGCGGGATGCGAGGGTTTTGATGCGCTGCTGTGACATGAATAATTGTTGCATCGTGTAACTTCCTACATCTCGGTTTTAATTTGCAGTGAACCAAACAAAGATATTTGCAATTTTTTTAAATAAGCGCTCTATGTAATAAATGGGAACATTGTGCATGAATGCTGTTTCTTCCCCTTTTCTTTAGAAGACATTATTAGCTCTGACAGCATGCAGCTCAGGTTTGGAGGAGAGGATTTTGTAAAGGGATGACAGACAGGAAGGGCAGCAATCATGGGCTTCTTGGGCTAAAGCTTTTTTTCTTTTTTATCAGAATGTTCTGTTCGATGCCATTTATCCTTGATGATAGAAAATTGCTCTGTTGCCAGGACGCTGCTGCTGAAATAGAGGGCAGGAGCCACATTTCCATTTTGCAGCTTGAAAGCTATTCAAATGAATTTGCAGAAAGGGGGAAAAATCTAGAGATAAACAAATGAGAATAAATCGAGTTCCCCTTTCCTCTCCTTTCTTTCTCTCTCTCTCTCTTTCTCCCTCTTTTTTTTGGGGTGTGTGTGTATGTGCGGAGGAACTATTCATTTTCTACATCAGGATTTTGGTTCATCAGTGTTTGCAGCACCTGGGAAGTGTTCTAAATCAGGGAACACTTATTTGCTGCCGTTCCAGCCCCTGAACATACAAACATATTAGAGAAATTTATGTACGTGCGTGTGTGCGCAGATATGCAGCCACCTACAATTTCCATGTGTGTGTGTGTATACAGACAGATGCAGAAGCGCAGTGTTTGTGTGCTCTTCCGTGTGTGAGAGAGAGAGAGGATACCAAAAGGCAGACGAAATCCTCTTTCGGTGTGATCACTCCCAACATTTAGGCGTCGATTCTGGCGAAATACCTCCTCGTTTTACAACAATTAAAACCTGAAATGCTTAAGCCACGGCACTGTCCTTCCGTCGTAACTAATTGAGTGGGAACTCTTCATTTTCCCTTTTCGTCCATTTAGATACTTCCGGAGTCCCAAGGAGAAGTAATAATGCGTCTGGCTATAATCCAGCACGTAGCCCAAGGGCTAATTTTTAATCATTTTTTTTTTTTTTAATTAAGCATTGAATAAAATAAACCCAGAAACATTATTTATAAATCGGAATGAATGTAATGACAAGTAATTATGCTCTTCCTTCGCTGGTGGTTCGAGGCTCAGCTCAGCTCCTCGGTTCAAGCCCGGATGAATGAAAGGCGTGAGGCTCGTCCAGCGCTCTCATTTCACGTACTTGGGTCGCCTGCAGCCGCGTCAGGCCAGAAATATCGGACACACCGGGGCTGGGGCCGTGAACACCCTCCGAGGTCCGAGAGCCGGGTTGCCACGGGGTAACTTTAAGTGAATTCTAACTTCGCCTCTCTGAGGAAAAGCCGGTGCCAGCGAGTCACGGGGTTTGGCAGATTGTGCAGCGTCCCCCGAAACACAGAATTTTAAGTGACCACGATGCGTTTGATGACATGCTAAGTTCGGTCAGCTCGGATTTTTTCACTGCGTCGTTTCAACCGAGTTTTACCTCTTATTAATCTATAATTAGCACGCTGGCTTCGGGAATGATGCGTTGCACCGTGGCACCTTGTTAGATGGGGGCAAGAAAATTCCGGGGACAGAGGAGAAACGAACCGGACGGGGGCAGGAGGAGGAGGAGTGATTTATTGGCCCCGGCCAACAGCTTCTCCACGAGCGTCCGAGCGGCCAAGCATGCGGCTACGTTATCGATTTGCAAATCTCCCTTCAGCCGCGCGGATACCAATCGAGCCTAACCACGCCGCTATTCGATTAGACCCGGGGCTGGGGCTGCGCCCGGCTCGTCCCGCAGCCGGGGGGGGGGGCTGCCTGCGGGGCTCCGGCCGACTGCCGGGGGGCTCCCGGGGGAAGGCACCGCCCGCATCCCGCGGCCGGGGCCGGGGCCGGGCGGGCGGCGGGGATCCGCGGCCTCCCCGCCGCGCTGCCCCCGCCGCCCTGCGGGAAGGGCGAGAGGCGCACCTGGGGGCACGGCCCGGCCCCGCGCCCCTGGCGCCGGGCGGGCGGCGGCGGCCCGCCAAGGCGGCGGGGAGGGAGGGAGGGAGGGAAGGAGGGAAGGAGGCAGGCAGGCCGGGAGCCGCCTCCCCCGCCCGCGGCCGCCCCGCCTCAGCGCGGCCCCGCGGCCACCCGGCCCCGGAGCTCGGCCGGGGCTCGAGGGAGCGGGCGGCTGCACGCTGAGGGGGCTGCAGGAGTCAGCCCAGGGGTCTGCGGCACCCAGGGCAGTCCCGAGGGTGCCGTCGGACAGCAGGTCGCTGGCGTCGTAGCGATTGCTTGGGAGGCTTCTGCTGGAGAAAGCTTTAGGCCTAGATGAGCCCGCGTTCGCTTACAAGTGGCTACGTTGCTCAGAGGACTAGGAAAGCAAAGATTGCTAGACCTGGGTGTGAAGTTTCAAAGGCACAAGGCTGAACAAAGAAATATTTAGAGAGGAGGTGGCAAAAGGCACGGAATTGCCACCAACCCTCCCCCCCCCCCAAAAAAAAAATATTAGGAAAAAAACCCGCCCAACTTTGTCAGTACTGTACTCATAATGTGAACCAGATTGCCACAGAAAATAAAACGGGTCATAGGCTAGGGAGCAACCTTGGCTGCAGTCTAGCCCTTTTTGTCAGCGATTCCCTTGGTGCGTTACCCACCACACAGCTGCAGTCGTAGCCCACTGCCTTCCCTTTCTCCTTTCCTCCCCACGTGCCCGTACAAGAGCTCACTGCGTGGTGGAGGGAAGGAACCTGTTGCCACTGCAGCAGGGCAGTTCCACAGCATCCAGGGCAGAGCTGGGCTGCTCTGTCCGTTTCTTTAGCAGTCACACTGGCTGCTCCAAGTGTCTTTTGTTAAGACTGTCCAGCACGGCACGTGATACGATTCTGCTGTTCCTTATTACTTTGCTCCTCTAATAAATCTAGCCTATGTTATCGTTGTCCTCACGGTAAAAGTGTATGTGTCCACGTAATTAAAGCATGTCTAATCATGAGCTCGTATGAGGAACTGAATTTGGGCTGCATATGTAACCTCATGTCTGGCACTTTCTACCTTTTGAATGACTAACTTCTCAATCTTATTGTTCTTTTAGCTTTGAGGGATATGTGTGTGAGAAAGATTTTTTTAATGTAAACTAAAAGCAGAATAAGCAAGCCCGACATTCTGCAAAGCTTTCTGAAACTGAGGTTGTCCACAGTTTGGGTTCATGCCACGAGAGCAGAAGTGTGTCTGCTGTTTGGATTCTGGCAGACACAGCGCCTACAATTCTCCTCTCTGATTTGGGTTCACACATAGCCGAAGTCTCATGAGAATGGCTTGAGACACAGCATGGTTATCGCTTCATCTCTGGCGCCTTCTCTTCCCCACAAGAGAATTCGAATGCCTCTTTTCTGATTACTGTCATTTAAGAGATTAGGTGTTGGAAAAATTAAAAAGAGAAACATTCAAATATGCATCTGTCTCCTTGCTACCACTTTAAAATGGGCAGGTTTTAGTGGTACATTCCACCCAAACCCCATCATTTTCAGTTTTAAACCGTAAGGCTTTTGTTGCGTAACATTTTTTTTTCAACAGATTTACATTGTTCATGCAAGGGGCAAGAAATCTTAATCCCACGTACTGCGTGTGGCTTCTGTCAGCCGTGAAACTACAGAACTGTTTGGTTCTCTGAAGTAACACTGGCTTGAACGAGCGAGGTTTTAATATCCCAACAGGTTCTTTTGCCCTTTGAAGTCCCAAGCCATTCTAGAGTCAGCTGGTCAGAGCTAACACTAGCACTATGCAGAACTTCAAAATGTTTGTAAGTCATGAATTGAGGGAGTGCTGTGTGCACACCACAGTGCTTCCTGGCCCTGGTTTGTCAGGTCAGGGACCTGTCTGGAAGGTATTGCAGATCCTCTTGGGTATGTCCTTCCCCAGGTGGCAGCGATGCTTGGGAGGGCGACTCTTACCCTGGTATGGCATCAGGATAAGGCTGGGGCATGCATTCAGCCTGGTGAGCTTGAAGGAAGTTCTAGACTCATCCACGTGCAGTAACTACTTCTCCTTGACCCAAATTGATAAGGCTACCTTTGCAAGAGGCCCGTTGTATGCATTCTGGTCTGTAAGAGTATCTGTTTTACACCATGTGATTCAAAAACAAACAAACAAACAGACAAACAAAAACTTTATAAGGTGCTTTTATAGCCATCCATCACCTGAACACAGCTCTGTGGTAATCGTCTGTGTTTGAAGACTGATTTTTTTACAACCAAGTCATGTATGGCTCAGATGAACTGTAAACAAGGTTAGACACCAAATAAAATTTTGTAACAGTTTTATTTGAAAGCATCCGTGGCAGAAAGTAGTCATGTTGGCTTTGGCTGACTCCAGACAGTCCAAACTGATGCTTGTATTTCCTAAGTATGTAAAGACTGCGGAGTTAAAGAGGTTAATCTAGAGTCTATAATGATTATTTTTTCCTGTGACTTAGTAAGTAGCTCAGTAAGCTAAGTAATTTTTCATGGCCTGTTAATGAAGAATCCTTCTCCCATAACCATCAAATGAAAATGACCAATTTTCTTCATATTCTATATCAAAATGCATGTGGGGGGCATTCTGCAAAGGCCCCTTGCAACACGGAACACGGTTACTGTGCCAGCTACCCCAAAGTAAGAGCTCAGACTTCAGGTTAAAATCCTGAAGAATTTTGTCACTTGACGTAAATGGAGGATTCCTCTGCTAAAGACAGTTGGAGAATCTTATGTTGCCCATACGGGTATTTTCACATGCTCCCAGACGACTGACTTAAAGGTTTCTGAGCAGCTCCTACCCCTTAGTCGAACATTCCCACCCCTTGGCTAGGGCACATTAGCTCACCATCTGCAGTGTCCTTCCCTGTTGTAAATGGGAAGGAAAGCGTAAGGTGGCTTTGCTTAAGCCAAACACTGTTGACTATTGGAGGATAAATTACATCTGTTCTTTCTACAGATATTATAAATTAGATACAAATTGTAATAATTGTACTTAATTGCTCCTTAATTACTGATTAAAAGAAACCTTTTTATTTTTCTTTATTGCAGTCCCATGCTTGTTTTTTCAAGGATGTTTAATCAGGCAGACAGAAGAAGAACAGCCGCAAATTGTATTTTAGTTGAAGGATTAGAAAAATAGAATTCCATACACCATTTTGAATAAGAGCAATTTGCATGTTACCTAAACTTCAATACAGTTGGATCGTTTCTGTCCAAGTATTGCCAAAAAAGTATGGAGCTTTTTGGAATGAAGATGTTTGGATGCCCAGAACATACTAGCACACTAAGTTAGCAATAGATTTTTTTTTTTTTTCCATACCATAGCCTTTTGTTAAGCAGACAAACTGTGGAGGCAGCTATGAGGGAAAAGAAAATAACTCTTAAAATACCCTCAGGATTTTTGTACTTCACAGTAAAGCCCTTACACCAATGAATCAAGAGGAAGAGGTGGAGGAATCTTTGCATGCCCTGTTGTAGGGTAGGGAAGATAGATGGAGATGTTATGGAGACATGGACAGAAAGTCTGGGAAGTCCCCAGGCAAGACTGAGATCTGGACTCAGTAGCCTGTTCTGTACTGGGTTTTCTAGTTGCGTGACTTTGTGAAGTCACTTAGGCCTTCAGACTCATGTTACGTGATTCGAGAGGCGATACCTTTGAAATCGTGTGGCTCAGTTCCCCAGCTGCTAGGTGGGAGGCTGGCACACTCTCCTCTGAGGGATGTCGTACAGATGCATGGCTCAGAGACCACAAGGTACTTACGTGCTGAAGTGGGAACATTCACCCAGTGCTCGCAGTGCCCATGCAATCATGTTCGATGAGGATTATGTAGGCAGACGTCTGCTTGAATTCAAAGTGCCAGGTGAGTCATCAATCAAGATCATGCCTAGATAACTGGCTGAACATCTACAGCAGGGGTGATGCTACGTTTATGGCTTTGAGAGAGCCACTCGTGGATAGCAAAATGATTTTGACTGTGCAGCAAGTACTAGTCTGGGACAGTTCTTTTATACATGCAAACTGACTGTCCTTTTTGAAGTCAGTGCAGATATGGTGGTAGCAACTGCTGAGATCTGATCCGAGCTACTTACGGTCTAAAAAATTCCGGTTTTGTAGATATGAAGTCTAAAATAATTTTCCAAGCATTGAAAGAGACCAACTGCTGCTAGCTGTTTAAAGGGTTGGAGTAATTATGCCCATGCACTGCACAATATAAAACACTTATGACTACTATATGGATTGTTTTGTTTGGGGAGGGACTTGTCATTTGGAAAGGAAAAATAATCACCTATTCTCTTCTCCCTTTGCTTGTTACAAAGCCCATTGAAGTCAATGGGAGTGTTGGCATTGATTTGTGTGGGCTTTCGTCAGGCCCTGTATATGCTACTGTAAACTGGAGGGTGAGAAGGGGTATGGTTAAAGGGAAGAGAAGAGAGGGGTGGAGTTAAACACAGGAAAAGAATAGAGCCCTTTGTCTATTAATTAGGGTTTACACAGCTTGTGGAAAGCAGCGTTCCTCCAGCACTGCATCCCTTTGCCCCACTACTTCATTTTTACATCTCCCATGTTGGTTACAGAATGCCAATAAACTACGCGCTGCATAGCGCTAACCACGCAGCCCCTCTGATGCACGGGAAAGGAAGGCATTGAACTGAACGAGCTTCCCTAGGGTGAAAAATGCTTCTCGTTTCTGCAGCTGATGTCCACGCTCCTGGAAATGTGTGGTGTGACAGCAACTCCTATACGGATCGCAGGAACTTTCTCGGAGTTACTCAACGATATCTAACAGTTTGTTGTCTTCGGGGAGATGGGAGCTGGTGGAACCATGAAGTTTTCCTGATGAAGCCCTGCCAGCATGCCTCAGCTGAAGCTCTCTCTGGACAGGGCTCTCTGGAAGGGCTCTCTGGACAGTCCCAGTTCATTCCCATGTCCATTTTCTCCTGGTTACACCCACCAGAAGACAGTGACAATTGGTTGCAATTAGAGAGGAAAAGTGCCATTGTATTTGACACTAGGCTGGACTCCGGAGATGTTGTTCAGTCTCTGGGTGTGTCTCAAACCGCTGGGTGACCTTGGGTAAGCCAGTTGGGACTCAGACTTATGATCAGTTTATGACAATTTAACAAGCTATTGTGTCTCAGCTGAACAGCAGTGACTGTCCTTGTGTGCACTCTTACCCAAGGCAAACACAGGCTGATGTGATCCAAAGTGTAGTTATACCAGCAACCCAAGCCAGTACAACCAACTCCGCTGCCATGAGACTGTATCCTTGACAGGGGAACTGATCTGATTTAAAATGTGGGAGTTTTTTGGTTTTGCTTTTTTGCTGGATCTCTTTTAACCATCACCCGCTCCCCAGTGCAGGTCACTCTGCAGGAACAGTTATTTGGGGAGGTAAAAAATGTCTGGCATGCAATGGCAGTGCTGTTGCTTGAAGATATATTAATGTGGTTGTGAGTCTGACCTATTAGATCCAAATCAGCAAAGCACCTGTGTATTCTATGGATTAGAGCATTTGTTCCCCACGTAAAAGGGAAGGAACAAATGCTTCCTTTATTCGCCCCCACCCCTATTCTCTGCCCAGATCCTAAGCTGTGTAGTGGAGGTGCTCGTGCTCCATGTTGGTACAGAATCCAACATAATGATGCACTGATCTTATCTGCATACAAGTAAAAATAAATCACAAGAGTAATAGAGGGAGCGGTGTGCTCATCTGTCAGTGGAGAAAAGCAGAAGGCAGCAATCAACTCCGGGTTCATAAGCTTTGTTGTCTGCCAATTAGCTCTGACCTCAGAGTAGTGATAAAGGTATAATCCAACCCCTCCTGAGCCCCCTTTCATAGGTTAATTTCCCTCAGTAGGACTTTTTATTATTATCATAAGTGCTATTTTTATAAAGTAATGAATTTGCTACAGAAACATTTATCTTAGTAGCACAGTAATGTTGAGTTATTATTTCACACTATGCTTCCTATTCTTAGCTCAATGTTTTAGTCCAATTTTCTACCTCTTTTGGTGTACAAACAAAATAACACACGTATTGTCTGTGTGAGTTAAGGAAGATGTAGGACCTACCTGTGAGCACTGAAGAAGGATGAAGTCAAAAAAGAGCTCATGGAGCAGAAGACAGGTACCTGGTACCACAGAGAGGAGCCAGCCCCTCAGGGGCTGCAAGGTTCTCTCTCAGAGAATGGGGAGGATAGAGCCCAGCCGCCACCAGGCTGGGAAAAAAAAACACACTTATTGCATAAGAAGCTGTATATCAATTCTACTACATAGATTTAATTTAATCTCTGGAAGTCTGCTGAATTGATATGCATTAGCTCTAGAGAAATTGTTCTTTGCTCAGCTGGCTTGCACTCAAAAGCAGAATATTTGCAGTTTGTTCTTAGGTGCTGCTTAATGACAGCTATGTGTTGTTTCTTATAATTATGATCACATTTTACCGTGACAGTAAATACTGGAGTTAAAAATAATGTGCGAAGAGTGGGATATGTATGGGTCACAGTCAGGCTGCCACCTGACTTCTCTAACAAGAGCTTCACAGCAGCATGTTCCAGGTCCCCGAAACGTTTCTCTTCTGATGTAGTAGCTACTAGCTAGCAATTAAATCTCTGTCTATAGAAAATGAGTCCAGCTGGCTCTGCTTCCTCTCTCTTGAGAAACTCTTCAAGGTTCTAGGTTCCCACAGCCAGGCTTCCATGGCTTCAAAGGCATAATTTGGCACATGCCCCCCGGGCATGCGTTTGTCAAAGTACACGTACAAAATTTCACTGTTGAGGATTTGTGCCTCAGGGCAACTTCCACTCTGAGGTGAAATTACTTCTTTCCAAATGCCATACTTGAACTATGTAAGCATACACCCTTTAGCATAATAATAGTGACTTCTAAATGCAAAGACAGCCTCTGATTTGCAGCAAGCATACCTGCCACAGATTACTTCTTAAGATATCTGAAGGCAAAGTATTATAGCAAGAGCTATTTACCCTAGATTCTACCTCATTACAAATCATCCTTACACATTATGCTGGAGGAACAATAAACCAACCTTCTATTACCCCTTGCAGACTGGCAGACGGATCAAAATGCTCTCATTTCTTACTTCTCCTCTTTCAGATGACCATGGTGCTCAACTCTAACCTCCAGAACAAGCCACACCTTTCTGACACAAGTACACTTTTTTTTTTTTTTTTCCTACCAGACACATTTTGTGGTGGAGGAATACTGAATGAAATGTAGTGCTGCTTCATGGAAAGAAACCAGCTGAGGTTTGCTCCCCAGATGAGACACTGAAGCAGATGAGACTCTGAAGCAGAACAGACACTGAAGCACTCTCTTTTCTCAGAGAGTCCTCCGATGTTCTGCTCTCATAAGCTCACTACCTTTGGCAGTGTCTTTCTGACACACATAAGAAAGGTTCCACAAGCGGCATCCAAACAAATGGCACCCCAAGTCTACACTAGCCATGGTGACACAGATGCAAGTGTAAAAGCAGGTGATGGTGGACAGGCAATGAAAGGTTACATCTGGGAAACCACAGATGCTCTAGAAAAAGATTTGTCAATGCACCGTGTCCCAGTACACAGGAACCAGTATTTGTCACTTGACTTCTGCTGTCCCAAGGGAAAGCATTTAGACCGACTAGCTGTCTAGGCCCCCACTGCAGTCAATGGTGGTAGAAAGATGGGCTGTACTATTTATGAGAGATACCTAACTTTGGTTTATTTGTTCGGATATGGTGACTTGTTTTCTGGAAATAAGTATGTGTCTCCATAACTGTAAGGGAAGTCTAGGAAACGGAGTCATCCTAGATGCCTAGTTCTTTGACAGCTTGATCTGAGCAGATGAATCTTATCCAAGTGGATGAAACAAGATACCCAGAGAACAGCCACACAGGTAAAGTAAAGGTGTGTAAAAAACCATCCAGCTGGGGCTCTATGTTTGGTATCCTACGTATTATCTTCCATGCCTAGGCTCTGAAGGATCAGGATAGTTTCCAATAAGAGCAGTGTTGCTTTTCAGTTACATCTGCAGAAGGGCTGTATGGTTTTAGCAACAGAGATCCAGATGAACTCCTACCCAGGAGGGGATGCACGCTACCTGTTGCTACATGGGCAGCATAACACGTACAGTTCAGGTCACTGCAGAGGTCATCACGGTGATCATGTATCCAACTAATTTTCATCTCATCTGAGGGTTTCAGTGGAGAGGCTTGTCCAGGAAAGGTTGAAACCAGCAAAATAGTTAGACCCATCTACTATTTCATGTACCGCTGGGTACATAAAATCCGGTCTCATTGGTTGTTTTAGGGGAAGGAGAAGATAGGACTCTAGGCACCCAGTTATGTGTTAGCTGTGTGAGCCACTTTTGAGGACAAGGCCTAAGCACCTATGTAGTGAGCCTGGAGATGGTTCTCACGGAAGGACCCCGCTCTGGAACTGGCATCCCACTTCGGCCTCACCGCAGCTAAGCCTCTCATCCTGCAGAGTACTAGCGTCTTCCTAGGCTCATTTCTGAGGGCTGGCTTAAGCTTCAGAACAGTTCCTTTTACTGAAAAAAATTGCTAGTGTCAGTGTTGCTATCTGTGAAAGCATTTTGCATTTGTAATAATTTCTGAACATGTGGCTTTTGATTCATTACAGCATAATGAATTTAATTCATTACAACAAGATTTAATTCATTACAACATCCTTAGCTTTCCCAGGTCAGTGTAGGCTTGTCAGTAGTCTTTATTTTAGTCTGTTTCACTACCTGTAATACTCCGTCCTTTGATGCAGATGGCCACAAGCCCTGTTCTGGTTAGGAAGCTAAGCTGTTGATGGAGTCAGGTCTTTCTTGCATGCAGCTCTACCTACTTACACACAACATGCAGACTCCTGTTTCTCTGACTGCAGATGCAATCAAACCACCAAACTTTGCTTATAATACCACTTTTTAAAATTTTTTTTATTTTTTTTTAATTCAGCACCCCAGATAAGGTTTCCCTTTAGGCGTTTATGCCTAGGTAGCTTTCTTTTAGCTGCTGTGCTTAAAGCTTTATTTCTTTCTCTATTTCAGCTGGCTTGTTCTTTTGTACATGCATACACACAAATACATCCTTACTCAATGCAGTAACCAGCAGTACCATCTGCCCACATTGTTCAAGATTTAGGGTGTACTTCTGCTTTGTCTTGGAACCCTGTATTACCTCATCAAAGAACTACCTTGACTCTGTTATCTTAAATGAAGGGTAGTGGTTACTTCCATCAGCCTCAATGACTCTTCTCCCAGTCCTCAACAATAATACAGCATATTCACCCTGCCTTTGCCCTTACAGGGTTTTCTACTTGCTTATCTTTCATTTATCTCTGTATTGCTTTGTGTGGCATTAAAATACAGACTGGAGGTGCTGGGACTGGATTCACCTCTCACTGACAACAGTTCCACAATCATCTGTCTCCACTGTTGCTAGATAGTGGAGGTATATTTGATGCATATCTATGAATAAAAGAAGAGACAGAGCCTTGGGTTTTCATTACTTTTGCCAGCTTCTGCCAGTTTGTTTGTTTGTTTATTATTTCTCTGATACCTCAGCTGTTTTTAATTGACTTTTAAAGAGAGCAGGTAACTTTAAGGAGCACTGTGGGAGAAGACAGAGCTATCTGAGGACCACAAGGAAATTATATTGCAGTTAAACAGGAGTTAAAGCCAGGTTTTTGCCCATCAGTCATCTCTGGAATTAAGCAAATCATGCTCTCACGGTTAGGAAGATATTAAATGAGAAAGCTTTTAGCTGTTTTCCCTGTCAAACAACATCTGATGACCAACAGCGATGCTGACAGGGATTCACTTACGGCATAGACTTTCTTTGGGGTGAACTACAAAGAAACATGTGGGTCAGTGTGACCCATCCCTTCATTACAACTGTGGAAATGCATTTTTTTTACAACAAAATAACATCTCTGTGATACCTTGATTGTCAAAACCCACAATTATAGTCATTGTTTATGCATTAGGGAAACCTCATCCTAAATCTGGCACCATATGGGGGTGAAAAGAGCAGCTGCTGACATTTCAGTATAATCATTGTGATCTAGCTGCAAATATGACTCAGCATGATGAGTCTGACAACAAGAATGGGGAGAAAAAAAAAAAAAGCAAAGCAGCATGGGCAGGTTTCAAATGTCACTTTGAGGCATCAGTCCAAGTGCATTTCCAAGGGGAGAGACTTTCAACACACAGAGTGGGACAGCTCCATACTAGCTCCAAACGGGAAGTCGGCACAGAACTGCAGACCAGCATAACCGAAAGGGTTGTTTATGTTTGTGTGTGTTGTAATCCAAGGGAGAAAAATAATTAATGACCGTCTGGAAGTGTTTTAGGATATTGTTATTCCCCCCACGTTTTTGTGAAAAATGAAATTATGCCAAGCAAAACTATACAAGCAGCCCCACCTCCCTGTTTTCAGCCCCTCTCGGAAGCACTGGCTCATTGCTTTTTAGTGAGTTTGGAGTTCAACTGATTCCTTTTGATCAGAAAATAACAGAGATATTTGGCTTCTACCGTGCAGCCCCACTGGTAATTTTCAGTTTCCCTGAATTCTTTCATCTGACCACACTACCTTCTCCACTTTCATTCTATCTATTCCCTTCCTATGACGCCTACAGAAAATCTCACTGTTGATGACCTTGAGCATTTTACCCCGAAACATGTTTTTGCCCCTCTGTTCTCAGAGTGCTGACTTCCCAAAGCAAGGCTGCTCCTTTCCTGCATACACCTGAATCACATAGGTTGTTGCTATCACGAATGAATCATTGTGACAGAAAGACGCTATTCACGTTCAGGAAAATGCTAGGCTTGCTACTTATCTCCAAAGCCGAAGTTCTGGTGCATTACATCTGGCAACACATTATAATTGTGTTTACTCCATAAACATGTACTCCACATACCTTGTGTCAATACCAGCCCTTTGGTCTAGAAGATTACATCTTCTTTTATGGAGGAATTAATACACTATAACCTCTGGCATGATAAGAACATCCATTAATCAAAATGCAAATGCTTCCTTCACAAAATGATTATTTTGGGAATAGATGAGGAGGTTCAAGCACGGCCTGTCACAAGGCTGAGATTTACACACATTTTGTCACAGGATTTCTCTCATTGTGTGGTAGGGACATGCCTGAACTGGGACGGATGCAGCTCCTATCTTGCAATGGTGTAGAGGCCATAGGACGCTGTGCAAAAATGATGCTAAGACTAAGCTGCTGGCCAACTCTTTGCCAATTTAACAGCTTGCAATTTATTGCCTTCCTGTTACTGAGGGCAGCAGTGAAGGACGTGGCAGCAAAGTGTGGCTATTGGCTGGATAAGTTACTGTGGCCTTTGGAAGCTGGACCAGAGGCCACTCAGCCTATGGTTGTTGGGTATTTCTCCTTTATTCTCAAAAAAGTCATATATAGGATCAATTGAATAATAAATTGAGGCCTGCAATTGATTTGTAGGTACATGTTAAGTTTTTCAAAGCACTGCAGAGAACTGAGATGTGTCACAACCTCTATTGTCCCATTTTGAAAGAAAGTCCTTGCTGCTCTGGCTGTTTTTGTAGATTCTTTCATAGCTCATTTTTTTTGTTCGTTTTGTTTTTGTCCTAATATTATATAAACTCCCAGATAAAAATTAGCAGCTTGACTCACCAAATTCCTATCATACCAATTTGAAAAGACACTACTTACCAGCTAATAAATGTATTTCAATAATTTCTGTGCCTACTTTTGGCTGTGTAGGAAGGGAATGAAGCTAAAGAGTCTATGACCTGTGCTCTTCTTCTCTTGTAGACAGCTGAATATTTATGTGTCTATAATGGATACATGTTCAAGGTTCATTATTGCTATCTGTACCTATTATTACTGTTGTGTTATCATCATTATTATTTCACACTGTGGTCGAGGTCCCCCTAAAGATCAAAGTCCCTCTGTATTAGAGTCTGCATGAAGAAAACGAGAGACCTTCCTCCCATGCTAATCACCTCTTATGCTTCAGCAGCACAAGGGAAGATGGGTCTCTACGGTGCCACATGGAACAAAAATATTTCCTTTGCACCCATCTGGGTTGGACCAATGTGTGAAGCCTATACCATGCTCCTTCTTTCCCATACTCTCTAAAACGCTTCAAGTGATTGAGGAGAACTTGCACAATGGCAAGCCAGGGGCCACGGACTGATACGCAGCATGCAGACAAGGCACTGACCATGCGGTGCTGGCACACTGTTCTGCTCAAGGCCCATTCCTTTATGACTGGTGAGATTCCATTTCTTGTCTCATAGAGTTCAGCAATACAAATAATTTCCAGTGAAGAGGTGCACTTTACTTACGAAGTAGCCTTTGAATCTACAGTGTTGGACATCAGAGATGGAAACTATGCATCAGCTGAACTACTTACTGTCATACTGTTCTCTTTGGAGAATATGTCTATGGCTAGATCTCTACAGATGTATGGATATGTGTGTATTTATACAGATTGGACTTATTTACCTGCTCTATTGATTGCTCTAGTGATGGCCTATTAATGACTTGGACATTCTGTCTAACGTGTTCTTGCACAAAGTTGAGATCTTTCATCTGTAAAGTCTAAGTATCACATGACTTGATTGCCATCAGTGATTTTTTGAGACAATTCTCTGCAATTCAGGACAAGGCATGTGGTTGTCTTATTGGTGCTGAAAGTTTAGACCTGTATGGATATGGAGTTTTTGTCCTCTGCGGTGTGTTGCAATGAGCTGATGCTTCACTGCTCTTCTGGAAAATCGTTTCTTCTGTGATGCTAGCCAGTTCTGGTGCATAAAGAGAATGAACATAATCCTCCTTGCAGAGGAGCAATATGTGATTCTAATTTAACATGGATGCTCTAGATAATTCCTCTCATTACTGTTGAAAAACCAATATATTTCCTTCATAGTTAGATGACATCCATCGTGCATTGGAATGACCAGTACTCACAGGAAAGGCCATTTAGATAAAGCTGTGCTGTATTCTGCAGAACTGTTAACTCAGAACAGAAATACATTTATGTCTGAGGTGTCATGAGTAACTGCTGCATTGCAGTTTGCCCGTGAGGATTATTGCTTCATTGATTTCTTGATCTCTAGGGTGATCGTTATAATTCTTGATTTTTAGTGTGATCTCTTATAAATAATGGGAAAAACTACAATGTACTGGATCTAAAACCCCATACATTTAAAACACAGGCAAGATCTTGCATTGTGACTGGATAACAAGCTCTGTCAGATGAGTGAAACTGGTGTAAATAACACATAAGGTTTTTGCTGACCATCAACAACACTAAAAAAATGTTGCAATATTTTAATTAAACCTTTATTTTTTACCGTGCTCTTATAGAATCTAGGTCTCCACAGCCTACAGCAGGACAACTGTATTCATTGCAGCCGTGGTTAGAAGAGACAGCTGTTTTTCCAGCTGAGATGTTGCAATCATGGCTTAGATGCCAAAACACAAAACTTTTTTTTTTTTTTTAACAACAATGGTAGCAAAAACTATCCTTCTAACAAATATATGGTATTATTCCTCAATTCGTTTTTAAGACATTATGTTTCTCTTCCTACTTAACAGTATACAGAAGGAAACAATAAAACTTGCATCACAGATCTGAAGAGTAGCTTTTGGGCTGTGCCCTCATGCTGGTCTAGAGGAAAATAAGGAGCAGGAGGCCAAGCCAAGAACATGTGTGGAGACTGGCACCATGAAAATACTCCAAATTCCTGGTCAGATCCCCTCTGCTTTTTGTATGCCCATTCTAGGCAATGTGACAATGTGTTTGCTTACTGGTTATATCACCACTGGAGACAGAATGTCCTCTGGGGCTCCTCCAATAGGAGGATGATTTGTTGGTTTAGCAATCATTAACTCATCCCTATTTTTTTAACGCAAATTAAAGTCGGCAGTAGAGTAGGCTCATGCTGCTCAGTGGCAGCTCCTTGGCAGCTCCTTATGCTTTCTGGTTAGGTCCCCTTTGCCAACCAACACATGGACTTCAGCAATTGTTTGGAGCGCTTCAGCTGGCTTGTAATCAGACTTACCCGAGCACAGCTATACTGGCAGGTAACTTAAAGACCTCTCAGAAAACATCGAAGGTTTTTGCTAAAACCACTAATGCGTATATTAGCTGAGTTATTTGCAAGTGGAAGTAAGCAGCTGGACACCATGTATGCGTGGATCAAATCATCTAGTAAGCCAAGAATTTTAGGTTAGTGAACAGTTAAAGCCAGAGACATTATTTAGGTACATGCAAATACTTTCAGTTTAGGATGAGGTCAGTAGTCTCCACTGATTTCTGAGGCATTGATGGGAAGGTACCCGTAACATTCAAAAGGCTGCTGACAACATCAATCAAAACCTATTATGTGACACGTTATTTGCTTGGAGATTTGCTGTATTAAGATGCCATGTGGTTGGAATCAGATCATTTTAATTGTTATCATATGTAATTGTCAGCCACATAATCGTGTCTGACCAAGCTTTAACAGTGTTTGTTTTTCAGACTTCTTTCCTGCAGCCCGAGCTCTTTTTGGATTATTTCAGTGTTGTTTTTTGCTGTTGTTGTTTGTTTGTTTTTTAATATCTAAAGAAAAACTGAAGTTTTCACAGACTGGACATTGCAGTGACCTTACATCTGAACATTAGAGGGTCTGATGTTAAACAAACATTGTAATCTGACTTTCCCAAAATTTCAGAATGCATTATAAAATGCTATCTAGCTGTAAAAGCAGCAGTGGGACCTTTTGTTCTAGTCACGCAAAAGCAAACACACAGAATCTGCTTTTAGTCACATTGTTTTGAATGGGTTTACTCTCTGTTGCTGCTAATGTAGCTGGCTCAGCAAGTTTCTGGGAGATATAATATACTACCACTTGGAAGAGGGGGGAGGATGCTAACAGTTATTAATTATTGTTATTTGATAGAAGCAGAAAATATCTGAAGTGCTATTGTGGCTCTAACTGTTTTAAAATTAACACAGGCACACTTTAATGTCATCATGCATTTCAGAGCATACGTGGTTGTAGAATTTTCATGATTAGTCTGTTAATATTTGCTACACTATGATTAGTTGCATTTCTTCCCTCTATTTTACCTCAGTAAAACAAATAAGGGCTATTCTCTCTAGCAACTTGCCGTGTTGCATAACAATTTGTGTTGTAGACTTTGTTACACATTCTAAACGTCTCATAAACATTTTCTTTTATAATATTCCTTAAGGTAAGACTAAACAATGATAATCTGCCTCCTTAGAAGACAGTGCTTAAGTAACTGAACATGAGTTAAGAAACAAATAAAGGCCAGAATTCAAATGTAAAATATGCTTGCAGAATTTTGCTAGAATTCTTACATAGACAGATGGGAAAGAAATTCTGATAATTTTTCATTCTTTATACCAAATACAGATGAGGAAATGTTGACTCTGGTAAATTTGTGTAAATCCACACACACAGAATATGATCAATTTGCCTGCCTATATGTCTTTACACTATCTCCTGTTATTCTTATATTAAAACAATAACAACAACAACAAAACAACCGTTTTTGGCTAAAGCATTTCTTCCTCTTGTTTTTAAGAGATCGTACAGTGTATCTGGTATATCTCTGGAAAATGTTTTCCAAAATATAAGCTCTGTTATTATAAAAAAGGCATCTTACTTTCAATTTTGGTGTAGCTGGCTTATGTTTCCAGCCCGTGGTTCTTCTGCTAGATGGAAGAGTCTTTTCTCGATATTTCCCTCTGTGAGTTACTTATATATACAACTCACCTCTCCCCATCTTCTTTCTGATAAAATAAACAGATGAAACTCTTTATTTATTTATTTATTTATTTATTTATCATGTTTTTACTGCAAGGAATTATCCTTTGAATATTTTTGTGGTTCCTTCCTGTACCATTCCTGATTTCTGTTTGACTGCCCAGTCTTCATCACTGTATACTATCCTGCCAAACTCATGTCATTCACAGATTGTATTCAGGGATATGTTTACATGACCATTGGTGAAATTGCTAAAGAATATTAGGCCTTGTACAGAGCCCAAGGGAACATTGGGAACATTCAGACAGTCTCAAATCCCAGCTGATGCTTAGTTGTTTGAGATCTGTCAGCTAGTTTTTAATCCATTTGATATGTGCTTTATTTCTATTGCACAATGCTAAAATCATAATAGTATGTCAGTTTCTGTGGATATTAATTTAACCCTTCCTTTCTCCTTGCTCCTTCTGTACCACTGCAATATCAGAGTGCCTCCCACACAGAGTTCTGGTGGTTTCACACCGATGGGCAGCTCAGCTCCACCATGCTGCTCTCTCACTCCCATTCCTCAACTGAACAGGGGGAGAAAATATGATGAAAAAAGGCTCGTGGGTTGAGATAAGGACAGGGAGATCACTCACCAGTTACCATCACAGCTGAGACAGACTTGGCATAAGGGATATTAATGTGATTTATTGCCCACTAATAATAGACTAGTGCAGTGAGAAATAACAGTGAAGTAAAGACACCTTCCCCCATCCACCCTTTCTATGTCCTCCTCCTGAGTAGGACTGCTCCAGCACGGGTCCCCCATGGGTGGCAGCTCCCCCCAGATCCCCTGCTCCTGCGTGGGCTCCTCTCCAGGGGCTGCAGCTCTGGCCCGGGGCCTGCTCTTGCGGGGGCTCTCCATGGGCCGCAGCCTCCTCCAGGCCACATCCACCTGCTCCACCAGGGGCTCCTCCACGGGCTGCAGCGTGGAGATCTGCTCCATGTGGGACCCATGGGCTGCAGGGGGACAGCCTGCTCCACCAGGGGCCTCTCCACAGGCTGCAGGGGAACTGCTGCTGCGTGCCTGGAGCACCTCCTGCCCCCCTGCTGCACTGACCTTGGAGCTGCAGGGCTCGTTCTCACCCCTCTCTCCCAGCTCTTGTTGCACAGCAGTTTTTTTCCCCCTTCATTAACTGCTCTCCCAGAGGCCTAACCAACATCACTCCTTGGCTTGGCTCTGGCCAGCAGCAGGTCCCTTTGGAGCCAGCTGGAGCTGGCTCTGATCTGACATGGGGCAGCTGCTGGGCTCTGCTCACAGAAATCATCCCTGCAGCCCCCTGCTACCAAAACCTTGCCACATAAACCTAATACAAGAATAAATATCATTAAAGAAGTACTGTTAAAGAAGACTTCATAGTATACCTGGCACTTTCCCCACATTGGGATTTAACAGCAATTAGTTCATTTTTGTATTAAGCATTTTTTTTCCCTGCTTAAATACCTACTGGATTAGGCTGATAACAGTAGAGGTTCTTGTGGTGCCAATGCTTACCTGTGTATATGTATTGTGAATTAACTTCCAGTCTTGATCTTGATTTGAACAAAATATTACAGTATACATCCAGAAAGTACAAAAAGAAAGGCCATTAACAACACACAGAGACAATATTACATTTTAAATTGTGGCTCCGAATTTCAAAGTATGATGAACGTAGTGTGTCATGCTAAAAGCTGATCCATTGTAAGTGCTAAAACCAGCATACGTACTACTGAAATTGGGAACCTATGTTGTTGGTATTCTTTAAGTTACATAATTGAATGCGACGTGCGTAACCAGTTTAACTATAATGCAATGACAGGGAAATTAGCTTCTACAAGCTTTGACTATTCAGTATGTTTAATGTACCTAGAGCCCCAAAATACATGTATTTGTTACCAAACCCTGTAGATAAACAGAAGTAAATCGGCCCTGAAAAAAACTGGTGATAACAGTATTCCGTAGCTGGCATTCAAATAAGTTGTTTTCAGTGTTACTACTACATAGTATTGTACATAGAGACTGAAAGACATTAAATGTCAGACTAAGTAATGCTGGAAAACTCAGTCCTGTAGCTAGTATATATTAATACTAACTGCATGTATGGCATAAATATGCCTACATACAGTGTAATTAATACGGAATTTGTATAACAGATTCTGCTCAGAAAGCGAGGAATCGTTATATCGGAGTTCAAGACTTCTTCATTTGAATCTGATTTGGTTGCTGGACAAGGAGATGGACATTATTGTTTTTGTTTGTTTTTACATGCATATCTCTGGCATCTCCTCTCTAGTTAGTCATTTGAAGAAGACAGATATGATTTCATTAAAAAAATAACAGAGTAAATTAGGACAAAGTCTAGGAAAATATGCTATTTTAGCCTATAGGGAATATCAGTAGTTGACAAAAATCTTCACTCTGTTTGTTAACAGATTCCTTTTTGACTGCAGCAACCTCAAAATTGGACATCAGGCAGATCAAATGAATGCTGAACTCTGGAGGTCATTGACGCTCTTACAACTTCAAAAATAAGCAGTGATAATGTTGGGATATTGACTAAAATCAGAAGATGGCTCTCGACCATTTTCTTCCAGATCACTAGTATGAAAAGGAATTTGTAAAACAGAAATGTCTCCACCTCCTTTAAATAGTAATAAAGATAAATCCATCAAAACAAGCAGCTGGTTAAATTCTTTGCCCATATACACGTGCCATTTCCCACTTGTAATCAATGAGAAACTTCTGTATACACCCCAGGGCAGAATCTCACTCATCATATGTAACACTTTAATGTTAATTTAGGATGATTAATGATCAAGTCAGTAGCTGTGTAATATTTGTGAATTCTATTCTACCGCTGCTTAATTTTATATTATTTTAAAATTTACAGCTGCCATGGAAAATGACCAGAAATCTACAATCTGAGAAAACCCATCCATCATCTTCAGGCAGTCTTCCAATCTGTTAACTTTAGCTGCTACTAATAAGTGTGTGAGTCCAGGGAAAGCAATTATTACGATGTTTCACAGAATAGCTTCCAGATAGCGTGTGATGTAAACTGCTCTTGGGCAACATTTCTTCTAAGGAAGCAGCCTTAGAAGCATTTTTTTTTCTTCAGTAAGCAACTTCACCAATGCAAGTATGATAAAAACAGAGATGGAGAGCTAGAGCCTTAGGTGTTGGAAATGGGGATTGACCATAGCTACTGTGCCCATTTACACCTTCCAAAGACTTGGATCACTATGCTTTGTGAAGTGCTCGTTACAGGTTTGATCAGTGTGCAGATTCTTTCAGTAAGGAAGAGTTCTTACCTGGGTCTGAGATGTAGCCATTAGCACAATATATCACACAGTGCCAAATCAGGCACCTTGTTTTGACTTTGTGTTCCCTTCCAGGAAATGATATTTTATCTACTATTTAACGTACATTACCAGCAATGCAAACCAAGCCCAAACTAGTGCATGAAGATCTCTAAGATTGCCTCTCTAAGATCTCTAAGTGCACGAAAAATCATGAAGATCGCCATTC
Organism: Cygnus atratus; assembly: GCF_013377495.2. Taxonomy (NCBI): domain Eukaryota; kingdom Metazoa; phylum Chordata; class Aves; order Anseriformes; family Anatidae; genus Cygnus; species Cygnus atratus. The sequence continues at coordinate 26,810,915 of NC_066363.1, read as the reverse complement.
CAAGGCCCTTAATAAAAATTCAACATCACAGCAGGCTGCTCGCAAGTAACACCTCCCCAGGTAATACCTCCCCAGCTAATTACCTTCCCAAAGTAATAATGGAGCATTGTGACAGAGGTGGAGATCCTGCAGATGTAGAGAGGCCAGTACAGGAACTCAGCTGAGCTCCAAATACAGACAGCTTCCTCACAGAGAAGGGGGCCAAAGCAAGACTGTGTGGCTTATTCTGGAACTACTTTCACTGTAGCCCGATTTCTATAATGAACAACCTCTGGCAAGGGATTGAAGAGGAAGACTTGAAAAATCCATTGTGATGACAAACATGCATTAGTAAAAGTTTTACATCAGGACCTTAGAGCCAAAGCATTCAGGATCAGTCAGATAATCATACTGTGGCATCTCATCAAGCCTCTCTGATTACTTGGGGGGCAGGTTAGTATTGCACCTCTTTATTGGAAGTTCCTCACTACTAGTTCCTGGCTGTTCTTCATTCGTCCTTGCAGGCAGATGTTAGCTCATGAGGAACTTTGGAAACATTTCAATATGCCTCTGCTAGGCTCCTTGATCTCGATGACTGTTGCTAGCAGATGACATTCAGCATGCTTCCAGACACCCATCTAGCTCATTGGACTGAATGACTTGTCTTTTCAATTCCACTTCTGCAGCACATTATAGATCGTCTTGGCGTGTTTGGATTTTGGATTGCAGATTTGCTTTCTGAACCATGAAGAATTTGACACTAAGAGGAAAGCATGGTCTGGATTGCTTCTGAAAACTTCAGATTAATGTGCTAGATCTTTCTGCGTAAAATGTAATCCAAACCAAGACACTCATTTAATTTAATTTAAAAAAAAAATCTTACTCATGAATACCATCATTCAACTGTTTGCTAGGAGAAATGAGATCAATAGGATCATGATATGTTTATAATCTTTGTTTGGCAATTGGTTATTTTCATGAAGAAACTAAGGAGATGCATATAATGGAAAGTTAGAAATTGTAATTTGCCTTGCTTAAAAAAAGCTGTTCAGTGTATCAAGATATTTGCTTTAAATCATCAAAGCTGTTTTGTCCAGCAGATGCACATACACACAGATATATCTATTACTAAAATATCTGTAGGCATTCATCCTAATATATATATATATATTCCTTATACATATATGGTTATAATCTGTACATTCATACCTTCTTATAAATATGTAAAATTCCTTCTTATATATACATTCACATACATATACACATACATGCGTTCCTCTTTAGTATATCCTCTTGCCTTTAATTGTTGAAGACTGATGGATGCCAGCATGATTATGTCTAATAAGAGGGTAAGGTACCTTGCTGAAAGGTCAACAAGCAGTGTCTGGGAGTTCTTGGTCTCCTTGACACCCTAAAGATAAGTGGCTGGGAAGGCTGATCTTGCTGTAAGACTTCTGAGATGATCAAAATTTGGTTATAGAAAGGGCTATACTCCACACGCAAGTCATAGGCAGTTTGAAATATTCATCAACTTAGTTACATGTCCTCTGTTCTGTTGGGCAGGAGCTCTACTGTAGTGAGTTGAAAGGTTGTTAAAAATACTTATTTTCCCTGGGGTAGGAAGAATGAGAATGCGAATCATAGAATCAGACAATATCTGGAGTTGGAAGGGACCCACAAGGATCACTGAATCCAACTCCTGGGTCTGCACAAGACCTCCCAAAATTCAGACTGTATGTCTGAACTTCTGACTTACTAATTTTTATTTAATTTTTTTCTTCATGTGAACTTGTTTTGGGCATTAATAATGTAAAGTGATGATGTGAAGTGTGATGATGAAGTTGTGAGCTGGAAACGTGTAATGGTAGCTGCTTGATGCCTGATAACATAGTGCTATATGTAATGATGAGAAAGGTGAAAATAATAATGACATTTTCTATTTGTCAGATGGTCTGTAGCACTAACAGAAGTCCAACAGTCAGACAATTTCTAAGCTAGAAATTACTATAGGCCTACTAGCGCTACTTCTTAATATCTAAGATTCTAATTAAATATGTAAATTAAGATGTGTCTGAGTAACAAATATCAAGTTTAAAGTCATGCTTTGCTATTAGTTTAAAAATAGAAGCCATCATTGCTTTCCTAGAGACACCAGTTTGCAAAAAGAATGACTCTGGTCTTTGTGGTATTACTCTGTTATGTTATTTTACAACAATGTGCTCAGTGTGTAGAGCACATGCCATTAATGAATATGTTTTGTTTTGTTTTTTCTTTAATCCAGGCACTCATTTTCTCATATAAGACAATCTCGGTCCCTAAATCTTTTCAGATGTATCACTCAGTTTATGTACACAGCAGATCTTTGACAGTTCTGCATCTTTTCCTGAAGTGAAAAGTCAGAGAAAAAAAAAAGGAGTACTTATGTCTAAGTATTTGAAAATTTACTCTGGTCTAGATGCTACTAAAGCAGAAGTGTAACAGCACATGTTAAAAAAAAATAAAAATCACTAGATGTAGAATACAATGTTCCAGACACACCAGATTGTATTCAAATTCATATGAGCCTGTTGTCTGAGTAATTTACCCTCTTGAGAAGTACTAGAAAACAGGTGGCGTTTTTTCAGTTTTGTACTTTGCTATTTACTAAGGTCCCCAAACTCATGTTTCCTTATATTGTTCCTCTGTGTGTTCCTCTGGTCTTGTCAGAACAGTTGTGTGAATGAAAATAAACCTGAATTCTGTGTTGCTTATAGGGCTTGGTTCAAAGAGGATTGGCAGCCACGGAAGGATCTCACCAAGGCTTCCATGACTTCTAGTCACGTCATTAATGAAGACCTTTTGAACGTTTTGGTCTTCTACCTTCCACGTGAAGAGAAATAATGATCCTGCCTTTGAAAAATGACTTAAAATTGACAGGGATGTAGATATTAACCACTCTTATACCTCCTTAGAAGCAGTAAGAAATGAAAGAGCATTTACAGAAAGACTGTGTTTTATTATATTTACAACAATGGAACTGGAATATAACCTTTTTATTTAAAAATCAAGCTGCAGATTAAGTTTTGATTGCAGTATTTTGTACTGAAAATAAGAATAATGGAAGCAATTAAGTATTCATAGTCCTGCTCTCACACAAACACCTTCCATGGTGAGCCTGTTTATGCAACTGAGTGTGCCATACAATTGTTTTCATTACCTTCTTATAAAACAGCCTGTATAAAACACTTTCTTTTTGATTGTTTCTTTGTGTATTGTTGAGCGTGTTTGCATTCTAAAGGGCTTTGCCTCATTAAAGCAATTACTGCAAACTTACTGTAGTTTGTTGCTTTTTTTTTCCCTTCTCCCTCTGAGCACTAGAAATATCCATAAAGAGCTCTTGCCCAGTCAGGATGTTCTGTATCTACCAAGGCTAGCAGTGGGAAGCTTCATTCTGAGCACAAAAAAAATCGGCGGAGATTTTCTTTAGCTGGAGCATCAGAACAGCGGTGAGCCTGAGGAGGGAACGTCGCTGAGCTCTGCCTGCTCTGACAGCCCCCACCCCCCCTCTTTCTGACATAAGCATCAGAAGAGCAGAGATTTCCAAAGACAAGCTCTGCCACGTGAAGGGAGGAAATAAAAGAAAGGCACACGGGTCTGTTATGGGGCAAGATTTTGACTGATTCTCTTTTGGATTTTGTGGTTTTTGAGGGGGTAGGGCCATACATCACCCCTTCCCATGATAGTTCCCATGCTCTGCCCACGTCTCAGATTCACTTAATCAGATGGAAGGAACCTCCAGTTTTCTTCCCATACTACATCAGGTACCCCCGCTCAGCTGGTGAGATATAACAGAGGTATAGCACCCGCTAAGGGTTTCAGCAATTTGCTTCGTCCTGGTGATGGGGGATGATGGGAGACCCTCTCTTTAGGGTGGCAGCTAGGTTAGCATAGCTACAAGCTGACCCTTCACATGGTGAAAATAAAAGGACAGCTTATGCTGTGGAATGGCTGAAGTGGTCTCCTATATATATACATATATTTGAATCAACTTAATGAAAACTTCTTAGAAAAACGAAGATGCACAGGTGGAGGAACCTACTGAAGATCTGCAGGTAAGGGTGAGAGGGAACACAAATGGCTGAGAACTTTCTGAAAAAAATGTCCTCTAATCAAAAAATGCTGATTTGCCAGACCCATAACTTTCAACGGGAAGCTGTACTCTGGTTCAGTAAGTTTCTGGTTGAAATAAGAGACCCTTGTTTGCTGCCTCGGGGCAGCCAGAAGTTCCTGGGTGGGATATTCAGATCCCAAAGAGCACACTCCATGTAAGGCTATAGTGCCTTTGAGTTGACCCAGGGAGATGAGAGTCAGCACCCCACAGCCCAGGTGGGTTTGGCATTGCTGACTGTTTCAAAAGGAGAATTTCTCCGGTTGGAGCAGCTCCAGTTCACGTACATAACAACACAACATTAGGCAAGAGAGTGAAAGAGCCTGGGCTGGTAGTCCAGGAATTAGCTCAGCGTGCTCGGAGGAGCAGGTGGAAGTCCCTGTCTCCTCTCAGACTGACGTGCCATTACTTGCACAGAGTGAAACACCTTCAGCAGGGGAGATGAGCAAAGCACCACACCCTCCTCCAACACACCGAGCTGATCCCGGGCTACAGCGGCCTTTTATTCTTGTTCCTACAGAGAAATCATTTTTACCCAGTTCTCCAACAGCTCCAGTGAGCCTTAATCCCTGGCTGTTTACTGCTCTGAGCAGGAAAAGAAAATATGGCTGGCAGCATGCCTTGTTTGAAAGGCCTTGGTAGCATGCTGAAGTAGAACAGGCACAGGGACATTCCTGAAGCTGTGAGATCTTTCACCCTTCAAGGAAACCATTTTTTCTACCCAGCTCTAACAAGGAACAAGTAGTTGAAAAAAATAAATAAAAACAAATAAGGCCAGGGAAGTGTATAGCACTGTATCACTCACTAAAGTGGCCCTATATTTTCAGGAGTACGCTTAAGTAACCGAGTCTCATGAAATCTGTAGAAATGCTAAACAGAGCCTCAGGGAAAAGAGTTAGTCAGGGACAGAGCTTTGCAGCGCACTCAGAAGCAGCCCCAGGTGAGGAAAGCTGTGATTGTTACTGCTGTCAAACAACAGGCAGTGCCATATCCACAGAGGTTTCTCCCTTCAGATCACAAACCGAGACAGCTGGAGATGCTAGGGCTTGTTCCTCACTGTCCCGAAGCCCATTCAGCCGTACCCTTCTGCATAAGGGAGGTTTAAAAAGGCAACTGGTTGTGCCACTGGGCGGTCATGCCTGCTGCATCTACGGTCACTTCGATGGGGGCAGTGGGAAGCTGGCTGCTCTGGGCTCTGCTTCCATCACTTCACTGGTGGTGCTCTAACGTGAGAGTGCCCAGCGTGGGAGCACTGCATTGGTCTGGCAGCCAGCGTCGCTGCTTTCTCAGCCCCTTGCTCTCCTAATGGGCACCAGGGGCATTTTCAAGGGAGGGGTGCAACTAGAGGACCACTGCTGCCTGGAAATTCAAGGTTGGTACCAGGCTTGAGGTGCCACATCCAGTTCACCCAAGAACCTGGTGTTACTGGTCTTTCCTAACCCCCTGCTCTGCTCACCACGAAGGTGCTGTGAAGAAGAAGCACACGTGGGACAGGGCCACATAAAAAGGCTGATGGGCTTCATTAGGAAGCCTGAGGAGAACCTTCTGTGCACGGATGTAGGAAAACAGACTTAATCCTGCTTTCCTGTTTCACACAAACTCCTATGTAACTGGATTTTTACCATATTATGTTCTCCTCTAGCACTGCAAACAGCGGGCTAGCTCTGCCTGCAAGCCAGCCCTATTCCAGTGGTGACTACAAAGGGTTACTCCAGCAATCTGTAATCTCTCTCCTTTCCTGGTGTGTTGCTGCTCATGCTGTTGGCTCTAATCCCTGGGAGGTGCTGAACACCTACCTTTCAGCATCCGACTCTGAATCGCTATTCTTTAAATAAACACAAACCATAAAACCACCAATAATTGTTTTCTTTATGATCATATAACTTCTTAGAGAAAATAATTCCCTCCAAATGCCCACATTGGTTGTTTTCATTGCAGTTGTATTACTTCAATGCAGGATTGTTTGAGGCATCTGCATTGTTATTACGCTATGATTTAAATTTCAGTAGCTGCGAGTCTGCCCGTGAGCTTTAAAAGCGCTCACGTCAGCATCGCCTCTGCTTATCTCTACACCGTCACACTGTTCCACTATATCTAACACTAAAGAAGAGGTTTGTATTTATTTGTTGGGTGTCTCAATAATTTTGGAAGCTGCCAGTGACTTTCCTAATTCAATAATGCTGCTACTACAGTATTAATCATTCATCATATCCCGAAAGCAAAAGTGTAGTGATTTAAGAACAAAAGGATTTAAAGAAAAATAAACACATGACCCACTGTGGCTGCTCTGGGGAAAGGAGCAGTATATGCATGGCAAAGGCAGTAATGAATAGCATCTGCTTTATCTGTGGAAGAGCAAACAGTTGTAGACATTGATCATTTCTCAAAAAGAGTGGTGTTGACCAAAAACATGGAGGAAAGCCATCCAGAAGCTATTTTGTGCAAATGAAGTGCAGATTTGTGTATATGAGTCGATACCCCATTTGCTGTTTCCTTTCATTAAAACCACAACATTAGCACTGGAAAATGATTATAATGGTTACAGTCAAAGCCACTGTAATGCTCAATTCACAGAGAGCTCAGTGAGGGCAGGGAAGGGAAAAAAAGAAATCCTTCAGATCTTAAAAATGTGGGCTTTTGTGCACTGGAGCTCTAGTGTAGAAGGCTCAGGTATTGTCTCTTGTCATAGCCTCACTAGGCTGAAAGTAAGTCACTGATTGTGTCCTCAAGGCCACGCAACAGCACGGTGCCATTGCTCAAAGCACCCTGTCACCACCTCAGTCTCCTTGCTGTACTGAGGCCAAATCCTGGTTCTCGCAAGAGCAGCTCCAGCGGGCCGGAGGAGTTCATGGTGTCCCCGGGCTGGCTGTATCCCGAGAAACATTTCAGCTGCCTGGGTCCCTCTGCGACACCCCGACACCCCAAACATCTGGACCCTGCCCAGTGCTTCCCCTGGCCTTGTCCCATGCCCAGGCGGAGGGGTGTCCAGGAGCTGTGCAAACTAGTAGTAGGGGGAATGGCTTTGCCTGTGTGAATGGGTTTCTCTCCAGGCATAAGTGGCTGAAATTCCTCCTCGTTATTCGGTGCTCGTGTGAGATGCTTGCAGGAGGAGGGTTGCAGGTCTGTGTCCTGTGACAGTGATGTTCAGCCTCGGGCAGGTGACTGAGAAGCTCTTCTTTTTTCCCTTATTTGCAGTTACCTCGTCACTCACTTTCCCTGTTATCAGGTGACTCCTCCTAAGATTACCCATGCTTTCAGTGCTGGACCTGAGCTTCTCTCCCAACATGACCAGCAGCCAAACTTCCTCTGATCTCGGTGGCACGGAGCAAGAGCCCAGGCTCCCCTGTGCCTACAGGTGTCCATCGAAGTCCTCCTCAAATTGCCTTTCCAAACTACCCCTTTTCCCTGGAGGTGCCCAGGGCCAGATCCCACTTGACTCTCACCATCAGGCAAACCTTCCCAAGCCAACGAAGTCCTTCTTTCCCCGAGCAGCAACTCCTGTTCATTATCCCCTTGCTAATGAGGGAGCTTTCAGAAACACAGCCCACAATTATGCTTCGAAAGCAGGGATGCAAAAAGTCCACTGACCAATTTGCTACCCAGGTTGCCCACCCCTTCCCTCATAAGACAGCTCCAAAGGGAAAAGGGAAAGCGAGATCCTTTGGCATCGCTTTCAAATGAAAGTTGAGTTCAGCTAATGGCTGGTCCCGAGAGCTGACTCCCCTCTTGCCTCGTGTGCCGGTTCTCCTATAAAGTTGCAGCCCCACACTTGAGCATAGCTGGGGTTTGGCACACTAATGCTCTACCTCTGCATTGCTGGGAGAGGCCACTGAAAATATACAATCCCCAGACGGGAGCGATTTAGTGAAATTAAAAACAGACAGGGGGCACTGGAACAAGGAGGTGTCAAATGTTCCCCCTGCCCCACGAAGAGTTTGATGTGGCTGCTATGTATACCTGTCTGTCTCCTCTTCACTGCTGTCTAATTTTGAAAGTTAAAATGCACAGAATGAGAGGAATTAGAGCAAAGACACACACACAATCACAGACACGCACATGCGCTTTTAATTGTGTGTTATTACCAGTTAATTTCGGCTTGTCCAAAGGCAGGAAGAAAACAGCCTACAGTGGGACCTGGGCCTCCAGAGGTATTGTAAAACATAACATCCAAAGGCCTTCCGTGACTTCATTGCTTCCTCTAGCCTGCAAAGAATGTATTAATTCACATTGTTTGATTTTTCCAGATGCTGTTGCTTTCCCACTGTAGTCCTTCTATTTTTTTTTTGGTTAGAAAATAGCCTCTAATGCACAAGTGAATGATAATGGTGCTGCCTTTTAGCATAGAACCAGCAAGAGAAAAATTAGGAAGTCAAGATGGCTTTTTAAAGGCCCAAGTAGCTGAATATCTCAATAGGAAGAATGAATAAGAATGTTTTATTTGAATATATCAGAAGCTTGAAGGCTTCAAGAGAATCACAACATTGCTTGGGCTCACGGGAATTGAAGGGTGAGCTATGAAAGATTTTTATTACATAAGGTTTTGGAAAGTTATCTGTTCTCCACCTCCTCTTTTCTAGTAGTAGTAATGATAACAGAATGTGAAACAAAGGTGTCACTGAAGCAAATGGTAGAAGAAAAGCAAATACATTACCATACAGTATAAATCTATTACTGCCAAGCGATAGAATAAAATTTACATTTCTTTTTAAATGATAGGAGTAGAAAAAATTGTAGACTTAGACTTCCAGAATTTAGAAATGCAGGATGATCCAAGATTTATGGACCAGTGGGAATCTTACCTGCTCCCATTAGATCCATCAAATGGCACCTAAAAATAAAATGGTAAAAGATCAGGAATACGTGTGTAGATAAGGCTCGACATAGATTTTGCAGAGATGAATCGTACCTCCCTAATCTCTCTGAATTTTTACCCGTGCCCATGGGTGATAGACAGAGGCAAGCCAGCCCACCATGCTCCTGGACTTCCAGTAAGCCTCTAACAACACACACAATGTTATGGAAAAAAACAAACCATCATGCAAGTTAAGCTGAATCTTTCCGTCAATCAAAGCTGGCTTGAACACAAGAAGCAAAGCAGTCTTTATACCTAGTGAATAAACAATTACTCACATAGGGATTAAATGGCTAGCTTTTGACAAAGTCAAAGGTTTAGTAGCATTGAGATGCTCCATTTACTAGGATCAGTGTCATTATTTACTATCCTATTACTACTATGTTACTGTTACTACCATGCCTGCTATACAAGTGGGCAGTATGATGAAAAATGAACAGTGGACATAGCATTGTTTTTTCAGCCTGCGAAAAGAGCATTTTGAGAATATTCACATGGCTACAAACAGACTAATGACAGCTGGAATGTAGTGTCAATAAAATATTTCTATATACATTTTGAAAACAAAACAAAACAAACAAAACAACAAAAACATCTTTTTCCAAAGAGACCTACATTTAAATACAGATTTAGAGGGGAGCCCTAGGAATCCTAGCTGGCAGTTCATTGAGGATGCTCTATTAACACAAAGCAGTAGATTGAATCCCTGGACAAAATAATGGGGTGCATAAAGAACGGGATAGCAGAATGCTGTTATGTAAAGCACTGCTAGAGCTTCCTCTGGCACTGCGTGGATGGGACTGGTTGTTCTGTCTGCAGAAGCAGAGGGGTTTGGAAATGAGCTCAGAAATTACTCTGACTCACTAGTGGAGAAATTGGAAAGCTGGGAGAGTTTCTCTTTGAAATGGATAGAAGGAGAAAGGGATATGATAAATGAAGAGAAAATAGTCATCGTACACCTCTCATACACAGCAAAGGGTGGACATGATGGAAACGAAAGGTGGGTAATGCCAGAGCACTAGAAGGCAAGCCTCCTGCCCCCTGGGCACTCACACTGCCTCTGGACCTTTGGCTTTGCCAGATGGGTACTGCTCCAGCCACAAATTCAACACCATCCAAAGGAGCACGGAGCTTTCTTTTGGACAATAAGGCTTTCTGTAATGACAGTAATTAAGGCTGAGGAAAACAACAATGGAGAATGATAAGGAAACTCATACTTCAAGCTGGTCACTCACTATTTTAGGGATTATTCTGACATCTTCGTTAGGCCGTGGACCAGGCAGGTAATATATCTGGTTATTGTGAACTCTGTCAGGTACAGAACAGTGAGCAGATGGATCTGGGGGTGTTCCAGAAAAATAATTCCCACATTATTATCCTGCCTATGCTGTAAACTTACACTTTTGTAAGGCCATCTGATAGCAATTGAGTGTCAGTTTTAACAGCCATGGCTCTCCTCCTGTATTTTGTAATGCATTTTTATTAAGACATAAATAACTAGGATTTTCCAGATTGAAGGCTGAGTATTATTTCTATCTGGAGAGCTGCTGATAAATATATATTTTTAAAATTGCTAACCTCATTTAAAAATCAGATCGATTCATTAAATGATGGAAAATGGCTCAAGAAAGACATGCCCTGCTTTAAGGCCTCTGCTTCTGCTCTGTAACTTTTTACAACACACCAGATCTGGGATCCAGACAGATAGGACGCTTGGTATATTTTATTTTCTTCAAATACTCTGTATTTAAAATACTACTCCAGTGGTTTCTGACAACTGCTTAGGGCAATTTTGCTTAGCCTAGCGGAATGTCCTGGAAACTACTGGCAATGATTTAGCTCCCAAAATTGGAACACATTTAGCAGAGACAGAAAGCCTATGAACAAATAATGGACAAATGCCAGAGTAAATAAATGTGGTTCATGAGCTGTGGTCAGAAATGTCTCTCTTTCAGTATGCAGTGCAAATCTTTTGCCAACATTTACCATAAAGTTATTACACAAAGCAGTTTTTCCTCTCAGTAAGACAAACTCAATGAAAGACTGCTTCTAGTCTAGCAGCCTACCATTAAGGCTGCGATAGCCTGTCATGCCAGAAGAAAACCTGTGTGCAGCGGTCTCATTTCAAGCTGCGCTGTTCATTTTGTTAGTCAGGCTTCTGTGCAAAACAGAGAGGGAGCGAGGCAGAGGCTCCTCACGGTTCAGCACTCCTTCAGGAGACCACGACGGGCCCCAGAGCGGATCCCGGCCCTCTCATCTCCCAAACCCAACTCTTGGCCTGGCTGCCCAAGTCTTTCTCTAGCACTCCATGGGGCTGTCCTCACGGAGGGAGGCGTCCCTGGCATCCCCACTGTCTTGCAGCACCGCTTTCCTCCTCACGCACCCCGTCTGTGGCCATGAGACGGGAAAGGGCATGGGTAAATTGGCATCACGCTGGTATTGCTATTGTTTTCAGAAGCCAGCTCCTTCACCGTGTTTTTCAGGATGACTTCAAGCTTTGCGTTGTGCAGTCCCTGTGTAGTCTGCTGGTGTTTTGTTCTGCTTTCTGGTCCTGGGTCTCAGTGGATGGGACTTTGCTCTGCTCTTCCATAGTCGCAGCCATCCTTGGAGGAGGTGACCGACGGCATCTTCACAGTTCTGCAAAGAAACCGAAGAATTTGCAAATCCTCTCTGTAACATTAGGAATCCCAGCTCAAAAGCTACACGGCCAGAGGTGGCTGTGATTGGCCATTTCCCCACCAAAAATGCCTTACCAGTTACCAACTTCCCACTGAAATAATAGGAGGAAAAGAATGGTGGAAGAAGGCTCGGTCTGGGGTTGAACCAACACCAGGTTAAAATAGACAAGGAACCCAAATTACATTGTTCTGCTCTGTGTAGTTTTCCTTGTACTAATATGTGGAAAAGCAGAAACAGAGCCTAAATTCATCTCTGCAGGCTGCCTGTCGGTGTCAAGCCCGTGTGTCAGCCCGGGCACACAGCCACGCAGAGCGATAATGAGCCCCATCTCTTGGCACGTGAGTGAGAGGGCATCTGGTTGAAGAAGTGAAATCCTAATTATTGATTAAGTAATCAATGTTATCACCCTATCTTTCCTACCGCACGTGCAGATACATGGCCACACACTGACCCCTAACAGCTAGAGAAGTGTAGGAGTGAAAGCAGAAGAGGAATCCTACTAGAAAGAGTTAACGGGAATCTTGTCATTTGCAACTTTACGAAATTATTAATAGATGTTGTTCTAGCAGTTTTCTGTATTTTCACTGCTGACAGGATCCAGGCAAACAAAGCTAAATGATTTCAGTGACACCAGCCAGAAGCTGAATTGCAGCTACAGAGTTAGAAACCATGCTACTTTTTAAATTTAGAGCATTTCTGTACATGAAAATCTCTAACCCCACTCAAGCTGTCTCTAACTAGAACTGAACGAATTTGCTTTACTCTAACCCTATTTCTCTAATGAACATACATCATTCTGTGCTGTGCCCGGCAGATGTAATAATAGCAATGTCTGGCGAGCTTCTGCAAGGAGCCCTGCAATAAAAGCACCTTCCCCTCCCGCCAAGTTAAAAGAGAACAGGCTGACATGTATTGGAAATGCACGGGCAGTATAATGATAGCAAATTGCTTTGAAAAGAAAAAGGTTGCGTGGCGCACATGTCATTTCAATCCATGGCTATGAGGCAGTGCTTCAGCTCCATCCTTTGTGCTTCCCTCCAGACCTACCCCCTCCCTCACCCTGCCTTTGGGGAGAGCTGTCCCTGTGCTGTAGATCAAAAGCAGCATCCTCACTACAAAGGAGAAGGGAGCCCGCAAATTCCTGCCACCCCCCAAACTCAAGAAGTGGCAGCCTGGTCCCCCCCTTCATTATTACTTTAAGAGGACATTGGAAAAAATCATTCCTTTTGGTGCCTCCCGATGAATTCCTCTGACTGGGACGTTCCTGCTAGTGCCTGTTTTCCTGCTAAGCCCCATCCAGGCTGTGCCATGAGGCTTTTGTCACAACAATGGTTCTTCTGAGATGGTGACAGAACATCTTCTAACACCCAGAAAAATGGGGCTTAGCCATTATTGCTAGAATATATTTAAGCCCTTTGGGAGATTGCTATTGAAAAGGCCACAGATGCTGATTATCGTTTTTTTATTCTGATGTCTAACAAATATAAGGATCGTCCACAGTGCTAAGGACGAGCGTAGCTTTCAGTATGCCAAGTGGGCGACCGCTGTGGTCCTAAGCTGCCGGGCACGGGGAGGGAGATCATGTTATCCCCTTATTTATCCCTCTGCACTCTTTCCTCATCCACCCTCTACTTCCTTGACCCCTGGGCTGTGTTTGTGCAATTCTGAATGCATTTTACAAAGCACTGTTTTTATTTTCGCTCAAAACTGTTAGGCTTTTTCAGCTGCGTGAAAAAAAAAATTGCGAAATGGTGTAAATCACGCTCATCTACCTTTCTGATGTGTAATGCGGTCAGAGTATCTGGACATTGTCAGGGCATTGTAGCACATATCCCAGAGTGACTTTGTTATAAGAAAGGAGTTTAATTTTTTCCTCTTTTGTAACCTTGTGAAATTTCCACATTAAAAAGCAATCACATCTTTCAAACCAGCAATGATTGTGTTTGGCATAATGGCTGTAAACCCCCAGTGTGCAGGGCTGAGCTTGTTTTCACTAAAACGAAATCAGCTTTCAAAATAAATGATCTGCAGCAACATTATATTCCCCAAATCTTATAATCCTATTAACAGGGTTGATTTCTTTTTTTTTTTTTTTTTTTTCTTCTTCTTCTTCTTTTTTTTTTTTTTTCCTTGCCACCAGACTGACAAGATTGGCCCCATTTCAAGGGATAGAAACAGAAAGTCGGTTGAGGATGCAGCCAAGACATGCACTGAGAGCCTAGGACCAGCCCTGCCAGGGCCTGTGGTTAGAAGCTCTTAACGACTATTGTAAGCCCTTAAATATAATCATCTGTATTTCACCTCCACCTAATGTACTTCATGTGTAGCATGTTTATCTGTTCGCACAGCCTTCCGAGAGACTCAACAAACAGCCCTGCTGGACGGAGCGGGTTGCCATGACTCTCCCGATGAATGCGACTTCTATCAAAATGACATCGCGGTGCCAGTGCGGTGGAGGAAAATGTGTCCAAATTAGCCCGGACACAAATCTCTTTGCCAGAAGTGGAAATTACGTGGTAATATCAAAAGGCGACCTTACTTATATGTAATTCCAGGTTTCTCTGCAAGTGTTTTTTTTGGAAAGAAGCCAGGAGGGCTGAATCTCCTGCTGCTCTCGCCGGTCCTGCCCGCTGTGCCTTTGCCGCTGAGGGACGGGGCCCTCTCCTCCTGCAGGCACGGCACACCTTGGAGCACTTTGCTGTCCTATGCCGTGGCCAAAAAGCGCAGTAACAGGCCCAGGAAGAAGAAATACGTGTGATGATGTCAGAGCCCCCTGCTCGGAGGCTCCCAGGGTGAATGGAGAGAGGTTATTGCTGTGTGCCCTGCTGCTGGTGCTGCTGCCTGGCTTGTTCACCAAATGGCTTTGTGACAGCTTTAGGTGAGATTTAAAAGTATCAGGTAGAAAATAAAAATAATATATATATATATACATATATATATATATATATATATATCTTATCTCCAGGTAAAGAAATAAGATTATAAAGGTTAAAAAAAAAAAAAAGGGTTGTAAAGCAAAAAGGTACAGTCCCCGCAGTGAAAACACACCTGCTTCTCTTCCCCTTGCATCCTGCTGCCACAGGCAGCCGAAGCACTTCTGATGACTGCAAGATGAGTAAGTTACTGACCTCAGGCCAAACCTGCTCCCACTGCCACCCGGGAGAGGTGTGCTTTTGGCAGTGCTGTGAGCCCCTCATCTGGCATCGCAGTCCCGGTTATTTAAAAAAGAGTGCTGAGAGCCCTGGGATATAGATCTGGGCTTAAAAATTAGGAAATCTAGGAAACGGGGACATTATTTTATCTGATTTCTGATTTTTAAGCCTCTAGAAGATCATACGGCTGAGCTTTTTTTCTATAACCAAGAAGATTTGAGTCGTCAGAAAATAAACAAAGGAAAGCCGATATTCTGCCAGCCTGTTTCTGCCAGGAGCTGGGATTGCAGCAGGGCAAACTATCCCAAGGCTTGCGAGAAAACCTCCGGGGCTGCAGCATAAGTCGACCCACAGACTGATCGACATTTTCACATCCAGCTGCAATTCTGCAAATAAATGACCTTCTGGGGAATTGTGTGCAAGTTCCCAGCCCCCCGGCTGTGAATGGGACCTGGTATTTAAAACTGCTGCTTGGGCAGGTAATTTCAGGATCAGACTCAAAAATTCTTACAGTCTCTTCCACTATTATGATTTTAATAACTGCAGCTAAGGGTAGGAATTTTCCATGCGAATTGCTGTTGGGATGTTATTATTAGCCTTCTGATAATAAATAAACACACTGTGGAGAATGGGTCCAAGCTGCATGGGTTCACTGTATTCATTAAATGCCTGTATTGCACCTCAGGTGCGAGACCAGATACTAAAATTAATAATATGAATAAGGCAAGGATTTGCCTACAGTTTCTCCAGTGCACTCTGCTTAGACACGGGCTCTTTTCTGACCGAATATTTTATTGCAGTGTCCACTGACACTCACAGGCACCTCAACTCGTCTTCTCTGGAATTGTCTGCATTCTCCTTGCAGACCTCCCAGTGAGATCACAGTGAGGATTTGTTTGGAAATTACATCTAGATAGTGCCTGTTACATAGTTCATTTTTTTAAAAAAAGATAAATGATTCAAAAGGCTGCCTGGTTTCAAGTATTGGAACTTATTAAGTCCAGTAGTATCAGTGGAAGAACCTAATGGTGTGTACAAAACAGAGCAGATCCATCACAGGGCTTCTGCCCTTGTTTCAACAAAACGATGAGGGCTTCAGATCACTTAATATCTGGATCGGTTAGACACGGCCTCGTTTCCCTTCCTGCCAGAGCAAACCCCTCCGTGCCTTTTGATGCTGGAGGGGGCAGAGCGAGTGCAGACTGCTGCGTGCCGAATTAGGCATTTGGATAAATATCTTGCTGAACTGGAATCTTTCTGTGAAAGGCTGGATGTGAGCACTGAAGTGTGGTGCTGACGGTGGGGCTGTATAATCTTTTTCGTCTCAGAGCTCACCATCCAAGAGAAATGCTGTAGTAACAAACTAATGTAGGCAGGCAGCAATCTGGGGAGAAATCTAGGTGAGATTTGCAGAGGAGCAAAGGAGATTGAGATGCACAACAAGTCTCACTTTTTATTTGGGTTTTGGTGAGTTCAGATCCTTAAACAGGTACGATAATGTCAGTTTATATGCTAGTTCCTAACTATCGAGATTTTACCATAAACAATGGTAGAAAAAATGTACGGGAATAATTATGAAAAATATACTGACATTTTCCTTTTAAGAAATTTCAGCTTTTTCCTGAAGAAACAGTTTTCTAAGGCAATTTACTCAGACAATAATAGAAGCGTATTTATGTAGCTGAAAAGATTAGTAACTCTCTTGAGAGAAAACAGATTCCTTCCAGCCATCAGGAAAGCACTGCAAGCTGCAGCTGCAGAGGGGTGGAATCGGATCCCGCGCCAGGCAGGACCTCCTTACACCCCAGCTCTGCCTTCCACTGGCAGACCCCGGCGGCCGTGCGTATAGGCGAGGAGCCTGACGGCTGGTGTTTGCACTGCAGAAGTGTTCAGTCAGCACGGCATAAACTTCTGAAGTGCTCTCCAAACAGGCGGAGGGCTCGCTGAAGTTTCCTCTCCGGTTGTTCCGAAGCCCCAGCCAAAAATCTCAGTGGGATTTCCCGGAGGAATTGCAGACTGAGCGCCTCCGTGCTGCGGCAGAATGGGGCTGGAGGTTTGTGCCTTTGCTGCCTCTCTGGAGGGCTCCTGGGACGGATTCTGCTCGCCACAGGCTGGTTGAGGCTGTCACCAGCCCCACTTTGCGCGTTCACTGTCATACCGTGTCCCTCGCCCCACTGTTTTCTCTTTTGTCATCCCTCTCACTGCGTTATTACCGTCTTTCACCGCTTCACAGAGACTCTGTAAAGGTTATTTTCCTTAAAGCTCAGTGCCCAGAGTCACTTAATTACATGTAATCTCAGCCTTTGTTCCAAATTAAAATTCTCGGCCCTGGTGATTGTAGTGCAAAGGTTGTGCATTTGAGCACTGGGGCTTGTGGAAGGCAAATAAAAATACCTAGTGCATATATATTTAATTTCATGGTTTAGGGGTGGGAGACTAGTGTTTCGGTATCACAAGGTTGGCAATAGTCTGTTTGGTTTCAAACCAAGCTAAGAAGGCTTTTATAACATAGTTCCAGCAAGACTGACTTTTCTTCTCTTGGCCCTTGTTTATTTCTGGAGCATGATGTGCTTGTGGCTTGGCAAATAAGTCTCTCTGGACCATTGTAATACTTTATTGGTGCACATACAACTATTGGGACAACAGCTGTAAACCAGAAGTGAATTCTCATTTTCTTTTTGTTTCATAGTCTGGCATGGTAGGCATTATAACTGGTATTTTCTGAAAAGGCAACAAAATGGTTTTAAAAGTCTTACATTTTCTGGTATGAAAAATATGGGCAGAGAAAACAAACACCTCCAATCAGCAGCTTTTTTAGCCTAATGGCCCGTTCTAGGGTGGATGCCTTATACCTCTCTGTGCCTGCAAAGCCACATATTTCTTTCTGAGCCTTACTCTAAATGTAGGGGTTATACTAGGCCAAATATGGTTGTCCTCAGCTAGATTTTATCTGCATTTTGTGGTAGGAGAGCAGGCTTCCAAGCACTCCGTCTGTCTGGAGAGCTCACTACCTTTCTGCAGCTTTCTTAGCTTACTGGTTCACATTTCTCTTTTCTCCCTCCGTTTGAAATGCGTGATAATGCTTTTAGATGATAACAAAAGTCAGTTTTCCATTACAAATTCAGGTAAGATAACAAAAGACATAAGAAAAATGCTCAGCAGGGAGAGAGGGAGAGGTTCAGGTTGCGTGCCCCATATGGGCTCCACAGTCAAGAATGACAACTGGAGTGCTTCAGAGATTTTTCCATGACACATTTCCACTCCACAACCTTAACAACAGAGTTACTTATAACTCTTCCCTGGTTTTTTTTTTTTTTTTTTTTTAATTCTGGTGGATGTGAAGTTGTTGGTACAGAGCAGCCTGGTGCCTGCAGTCGTCCATGGCACAGCTGTGAGGTGGATAGGACCCTAGGGCTCGAATACAAGTTCTTTCTTACACGTTTGTCCCACCCCATGAGCTGTTGCACTTCAGAGAAGCTTTTCAGGTATCCAGGCACTGTAGGATGGGATCATGATCCAAAGACCATTGCCGTCCTTTAGCCAAGTTATGTACTATTGCAATTTGCCATAGATATGGGAGTTCCAGCCAGCAGTGACCAAACTTCATCAGCTACAGGCATGTGAATGTGAAAAGAAAACCAACACCCACAAATGTGTCAATGCTCAAGGGTCAATATTGCCAAAAACAGTAGGCATCTCTGGATGAAAAGGTGAGTACCAACATGACATATTCAGCTGAAGAGAGGACAGATTAGCCGTGGATGATGGGAATCCCTTAACAGTTCTTTTGCTCATGTTATCTGCTACCAACCAACCTTGATCCTTTTCATAAGGGGGGCTGGTGTTATGGTTTTGTTCCTTCTCTAGGTTGGCTGTGTCTTACCCCACCGCATTTCTCTGACTCTTTCCTGAGGGTGTGGAGTGCTGCAGAGACACAGCTCTGGTGGGGAAGCGACAGTCAAGGAAGGAGCAGAGGGCATCCATGTGGGTGACACTGGCCTCTACAGAAGATATGATTTATTGAGACACCCTCCTTTTCCACCGGAGTGGTAGGAGGAAGGCAGACCCCAGCAAGGCTCCAAAACATTCTGAGAAATCTTGGTAAGTGGTTTCTTGGCCTCAGTGTGGGCTTTTTCCACTTAAAGGTACAATTTAACACTTAAACTATGAATTGCTTGCTTCAGGAATTTCTGCCTTATGCCTTAAACATTGATGACACTTAATAAATAAAGTGCTGCCTCTTTTCTGCCCCGCTCCCCACTTTTTTCTTTTCTCGTTGATCTCTCTCTGTCTCTCAGTATAGCTGCAGAACTCATATACTTTCACTCCAGGTAACCTGGAATCACCTCTCAATCTTCCCCCATGATAACTTCTCCCTCTGAGTTCTTGATTTTTAGTGCAAAATCCCGCAGTGTGTGGAAAGTGACAATATGAAAGCAGGATGACTGGAAGGATGGTAAAACTGAAAGGCATGGGATCAGCTATGTTGACTTTTGTTCAGTGTGAATTTATTAAAGGCCTCCACATTTAAGAGGTAGAGGAAGCTGAGCAGAGTGTACCACCTCCTGCACAGATAATCTGAGACTGCCAGAACTTCATTTGTTAAAGCTGGTTTAAACTTCACAGAGCATGCTCAATTTTGAGTATGCTCATTAATTTTAGATGGAACTTCTTTTCACTGAACATTTATTTGGTTGGTATTTGACTAAATTACTGGTATTGTTGGTATTAAGACTAAAATTATTAAGATTAAAATACCTCAACGGAGATCAGGCTGCCTTGTCCCTGGCACTAAATGTATAGGGAGCTCTCTGCCCCCAGTGCTTTACCTCTCGGTACACAAGAGAGCACAACTTGGGAAAGGAAACACAGGGATAAAACGATGCAGGAATTTGTCCTAGGACAAATGGCAGGATGGTAGCAGTGATGTGATGAGAAGCTAAGTCTCCTAGCACCTAAGTCAATGCCCTTTCCACTGGGCCACAGTAATAACAGCAATGAGTCCTGCTAGCAAGGAGGTAATTTTGGTATTCATAACAAGATTAACCAAAAAACTGTGTCCAGTAGAGACAACTCAGAATTCATACATACAAAGGGCACATTTGTCACAAATTCACTGAATCCTTTTAACCTTTTTCCATTTATGTCTGATTATTAACACTGTGAAATAGGCAGGACTGGGGTTTAACAAGCTAGAAGATTTAGATTATGGATTTTACTGTGCTCCTTCAATTTCATTAAATGGCACGCAAAGTAATTATCAGTCTTTGAGTTTCCCCTCCTCAGAGACAAACCAAAGGGGCTCAATTATTGCTGCAAAACCAATAAGGAAAATGGAAAGAGAGACAGATGTAAAAAAAAAATAAATAAAAATAGTAGTAAAGCCACAGTGCAAGTTGGTTTTTCTAAAATGAGCATGGACCTCACAGCCCTGCAAAGAGATTAGCAGTGACGCCGTATGGACGTGCACAGCTTCTGGATAACCCCCAAGACTGTTGGAATGAACCATACCTAATGTCCAGAGGTCAGAGTGAGCAGAATTTAACTGCTGGATGTGACACAGGGAGAACAATGATTTCGTTAGCTCCCCCATCCTGCAGGTGGGGCAGAGTGGGACAGCAGACTGCCAGTGGCCTGGCTCGCAGAGGAGCTGGGATTCATTTCCAGCTTGGGCAAGTCCCTTTGTGTCTCAGTGTTTAGCTCTGTGGTAGCTACATCCTTTGTGAGCATCTTGAAGGCTCTACGTGGGAAAGCTGTGTGTATAGCCTCCTATTAGTATGATCTGGTTTTGTCCAGGGAAAACTCTGAGCAGAACTTTGTTTTCAAGCAGCTACCATCTAACTAAATTGCTTTTCTGCTAATGGTGCTGGCTGCATTCTTGATCAAAAGATGCATTTTAAAATAAAGCCCGTCTTATTTTTCTTGGGCACAAATAAAGCTTTAGACCATTTCCAGATGACCACGGTATAAACAATGCTGTAAGGAAAATGGCGAATTTTGAATGTGAAGTTTCAAAGAGCTTGTTCACAAAGGAGAGCCATCACAGTTTGCCTGCAAGGAAATTGGAGGGGCAGGGCACGGACACCTACCCCTGAATGCAGCTCCATTTTATATGTCTTTTTCCTTTTCTTCTGGCAGGCCATTAGTTATGATGACAAAAGTATTTACCAGATAACTTGAAACAGGCAGCATTCACAGCAACAGGGAGGAATTCGACAAGAATTCCAAATCAGGCATCTTTCGTCTGAATTCCTCCACTTGCTCAGAGTGCCTGAGCAGAGCTGCCTGCACTACAAGGGCAATGCGTCATAGGCAAAGCTCCTTGGTCAGCAGAGAGTCACCTAGATGACCCACTAGCTCTTCTTTCCTGACATGTCTGGCTGTTCTGAAGTGCACACCTGAGCAGGCTGTAGCAGTGCTAAGAGCCCATGCAAAGAGAGCAGTATGGGATGCCTTCACTCTTGGGTGGAGCCGCGTGTAGATGCTGGATGAAGATGCATCCAAAATATGTCCCTCTCTCCAGCAGGATCTGAGACTCTTGTGGGTTCTCCATGGCAAGCCAAAGCAGTTCTGCGGAACTTCAGAGTTTAAATGCCTCCCATGACAAGGAGGTGGAGAGAAGGTTGCTATGGCCACCTGAGAAGTGAAACCAAACATGTAGTAAGTTGGAAGAAAAAAAAAAAAATCACCTTCTTTCATATCCTGTGTCCCTTGTGGATGTTTGCCCTGAGACCATTTGTTCAGGTGCCTGTATGAATTAGCTTGTAGACACCTGAGTGTGAAATTCTGGTTACAGGACCTGAGTTCACCATTACAGGTGTTTTGTACCACTTGAAGCACAGGCTCACACTGTTCTTGTAGCTAGAATTAAAGCCCCTTTCCAAAAATGTGTCCTATTGCAGTCACACACTGCCCTTAATATCAGAACACAAGGTATCTTCCATGGGGCATTGGCTTAAACAACTCTAACAGTGATCACACTACATCTGATATATTTACCATGGAGAAACGACTGGCCCATGATAAGATGGGATACAGTTAAAGGCTCAGCTGGTAGGATTTCAGATCTTATTGTGTAAATACAAATGGCCCAGAAATAAATGCTTGAAATTGTGAAAGTTGTGAAGCTTAGTGAGGGCAGCTTCGGGATCCAAACCTAGAATTGGCCACTCCTGTGGCTTGCCCTGCCCTCTTCCTGCCCACAGCCAAGAAATCAAGAGGAAAAGGCAGATTTCCAGCTCCAAAGCCTGGAACTACCCTTGACAGGAAGAACAAACTTGATGCTGTCACAGCACACTGGAGGTCCAAAGACCTTGGCTCCTTTCCTAGCATTTGGACTTTGCTAAGTTGCTCTCTCCTCCAGTATTTTTCTTATAACACTGAAAATGAGCCACAAAAAAGCTAACATTCCCCAGTGTTTGCATTAAAAAAAAAAGAGATGTACTCGTAAAATGCAGATGACGGGTGGCTTTCCTGTAGGCACAAGTCAGTGTAGTCGAATAACAAACGTGCTGTTTGCCAAAAACAAACACATAAAATCAGATTGGTTCTGGCTCAAGACCATTTTAATTAGTGATTTAAAATATGACACCTTGTTCATCAGCTCTCAGTTGTCATTTGAAATAGAATTAAAGTTAATTTGAATGCCAAAAGATCTCTCAATTTCAGAGATGATTTTTCTCCTACATTCAGAGCCTCCTGTAATTAAGATTCTCTGTTACTATATCCTCTACTTATCCCCATTTTTTGTGACTTTTCCTGATGAACATTCTTCCTCTTTTTTTTTTTTTTTTTGGTTTACCAGGTCAGCAGTGGCAATAGGGTTTTCCCTTCATAATTGCTTTGTTTATGTCAACAGTATTTGGGATCCCTAAGTGGCCTTGCATCCCAGCACTGTTCAGGTCCACAGCATTTAAACTTCTAACATCAGGCAAGGATGGAGCCATTATACCCAGTAATGCTAAGGCACAAATAAGATTAAGGTAATAAATATCAAATATCAAAGCAGCTTCAACACAGCATATATCAGAGTTGTGGAAAGAAAGAATTTTTCTTATTCATCAGCAGATCCAAAGAATAAAAAAGCTTCCTGACCACTTAAATGAAATATTTTGTTTGATCCCCAAATGAACTGTTCTATTTTGAAATTGAGATTTTAAAAAATGTTTTCAATTTTGTTTCAAAGAAAGTTGAAAGGCATCTCAAAACAAAAAGTCATTTTGCAAAGAAACACTGAATCCTTAATTTTGAAAATGTTACCACAAAAGATTTTGATTTTCAGGGAAATTTCTTCTCAGTTTTGTATGTGAAAAAAAAAAAAAGAAATAAAAAAAGAAAAAAAGAAGAAGAAAAGAAGAGATGGTGAAATGGGACATTCCTGGAAAGCTTCAGTGTTGCCAGATCTGCATTTTTGATCCATCAGAGTCCTCATGAAAAAGTACTGCCAACTCTACTTAGTCTATGGTTTCTTAAACCAGATGCCATTCCTTCACTTTCCCAGTAGTATTTACATTTTAAAGGTGAATGCACTGCTTTCCTTAGAGAGAAGACAGCCATTAGAAGGACAAAGTGCTGCATTCAGACCCAGGGTGGCCACGTCCTGCACCACAAGCAATCGACGTTGCATTGACTCCATGGAAATAATGCAACTCAAAAGAGTGTTTACACTAACAGGACAGCTTTATATCAGTGATAACTCACCAAAAATGTCTTCTAGTCTAAAACAAAGCAGGTAAATGACCAGCTGACATCAGTGGAGTTTAGGCTTCCTATGGCTCCTTGAGATCTGCTAATGTCACTGGACCTTGGTGGGACAGCTGTGCACCCTTGGACTTGTTGCTCTCAGACCTCCTCATACCTCAGCTATGGGGAGCTTACAGAGGGATACAAACCCCAGCCCATCCAAGAAATGCAAGATGCTGCCTCGTTGTAGATGATTATGCCAATAACCTCACCTAAGTCTAATGTAAAAACCTTTTGACAAAATTTGAGGATTCACTCTTTGTTGTCATTACAATGATTACTTTCTCTGAAATGAAACTCACTTTGAGACTCAATCAGTTCTGTATTCTCCACAAGTTTGGCAACTGTGTTAACATTAGCTTCCTTTGGTGTTTTGAGGAATGGAAAGGTAATTTCTGGGTATGGAGTGTTAGATACACTTTCGTTTTGAATGCCAAACAGAAGGATTTAATAATATTAAAAAAAATGGGTAAATAAGTAGGAAAAATCACAATTGTATGATTTGTGTATATGTTTTTTCTTCTGAGAATCTCAAAGAGAGAATTATACCTACCCCTACCCCACAGAGGCCATGAGTTTACAGGGGTGTCTCATGCCAAGCATGTGTGGATGCCCCATCCCTGGAGGTGCTCAAGGCCAGGTTGGACAAGGCCCTGGGCAACCTGGTCTGGTGGGAGATGTCCCTGCCCATGGCAGGGGGTTGGAACTGGGAGATCTTTAAGGTCCCTTCCAACCCAAGCAGTTCTGTGATTCTACAAGTCTATGTCCTACTGGAAGGTTTAGAGAAGAGATCCTGTAGCAACCACACTCCTCGTAGAGAGCAACAGGCAATGGCTGCTTTTCAGGTTTGTTTCTTTCCTCTGGTTCCATGAAGAAATATTATGTCTCTAATTATTTTTATTTATTTGTATCAAGAATGCTGATGTCAAGAAGATTTACAGACAAATGTTTTTATCAACTTTGTGTCTGTGTGAAAGAAACAGACCCTAGGCCATTGCATCCTTTCCCCATTACCACTTCCTCTCTCATCCCTCCTGGAGAGGTTTGGTTAGGTGCTGGGCAATCTGAGAACCAAAGCTTTGGTCTGTGATTCTAAAATGCAGGCAGAAAGCACGCTGTGCGGCCCATTTTGGAGCTTTATCGTTCCTCAGGTCCTCCTCCCCTGAGATGATCGGGTCAGAGCTGTGAACCTGAGCCTTCTCCGGGTGAGCAAGCCCTGGTGTCCAGGTCTCTGTCTTCCTGCACGAGCCCTAGGCTGGTGCTATCAGCACCTCTGCCTCCTTTCCTGGCACTGGCAGGAGATGTGTGTACACCAACTGAGCCCCCTGCCTTATTCCTGAGCAAGGCACCCCGCTCCTTGGTCTGGGCACCTTCTTGCTCCTGGGCGAAGGGCACTGCTCCTCCTCTGCCTCCATTGTTGGCAGCTCCAGCTGGCCACACTGAGGCCTTTCATGGATGTGAGTTTGATCTTTGGAGTCTAAGTCAGCACCATGAACTTCACACCTGGAGCGGCTGCTTGATTTTTCAGTAGAGCAGGACAAGGTCTTGTGATGTCTGTGTTGCTCTTTGGATTAAGCCTCGAGAGACTGCTTTTACGACTGAAATTGCAGTCTGTCAATCATGCCCAGCTTCTAGGTGCGTAAAAAGAGAGAAGGAAGAACACGCTGAGCCTGCCAAAATCCCTGTGTCAGCATGTGCTTTTTCATCATGAAATATCAAAGTATTAAAGCGTTCAAACTTAATCCTGCAACTCTTCCTGCAGGACAAACAAGTCTCTGAGTCAATTGTGCACACAGAAAAGAGCCTCTTCCCCTAAAACTGGGAGGTGTTGTGTAGCAGAAACCCTGCCAGGCACACGCATGCACGCACATCCAGCAACACACTGAAATTGGAGAACAACGGCGAGGGCTTTTTTTTTTTTTTTTTTTTGCCTCTTTGGCAAAACGCGAGAGGGTGGAGACAGACACTTTGGCTCCACGTTCACCTAAAAACCCTTTCAAACTCCCCGCACGTTGAGCAACACGGAGGCAGGAGTTTCTGTGCTCGTTCCTGCGTGTTGACAGCGCGAGGGGAGAGCTTTAACAGGACCGGCTAGTTTCCTGCGGCGAGGCACGGCTGGACCGGGCGTACCAGCAGCGAGGCGTGGTGGCGAACCAGTGCTGCCGTGATGCTGGGAAGCAGCAGTGAACTGGGACGTGTTTTCATGGGGATGAAGCTGTAGCTACTGCTCTGAATCCCAAACTGAATCCAAACCCAGGGCCACCACATGAAAGCAGCGTGAGGCTCCAGGTCTGGCTCACACCACCCTACAATGCACAAGAGATCGCCTTCGCGATTGGAAAGGCTCGGGAGCTCCAAGCCACAGGGAAAATGGCTATTTTGTGCAATTCTAGCCAAAACCACTTCCATACAGCGCCTGCTAACGAGGTCTGTGCTATGATACTGTTACGTCCTGACCGGCTCTGATTTTTGTACCAGTTCTCAACTACAGGAAGATTTGTATCATTTTCTTCCTTGGACTGGTCCAAGTTGACCTTCCTGCCTACCTGAAGAAAATGGCCAAGACCAAGAAGTTGACGTGGTTTAGAGTAAATAGAAGAGAAACTGACCCCCAAGTGGGAAACTGCAACATGCTGCTTTCTTGTAAGGCAAATTTGCCAAGATGGAAATGTTCTGGAGGCGAAGGGATTACACCAGACATGAACCTGTCTTGCTGTGTTTTGTAAAAAATTGGGCGTGTAGAGTACAGCTGCCTTCAGGCATGTTCAGCCTGCAAAACCTGTTCATCTTGGTAGAAAATAGGATTTACTGCCCTCAACTGCATCATGAGAGCTCTACTCCCATACAGCACAGTATTTATGTTATTAAAAATCATTTATAGCATTGCTTTAAAATGTATACAAATGGAAAGAGATGCTTTTCCTGCCTCAGCAAGTGTTGAAGAAAATCCTGACCACAAAGATGTGAAGCCAGAGCACAGCAGTCACCTGAGACTCACTGTGCATGTGCAGTGCTGTAAGGTGGATCTAGTTTGTTACATAAAGTTCACACAAAATTCACTGACGTGTGAGGCCAGTATGACTATTCCTTGCAGACGGAGCATCTGCTACTGCCAGTATAAATCCAGAAGTCCACGTGCACATATATGCATGCATCCACACATGGACACCAAAATATTGTTGGCATTTATGACACTAGCTTTTCCTTAATGACTGAGTTTCTCTGTCCCTTTTAACGGTGTACAAAGAGCAATAGCAATAGTTCATGCTTCTGTTCTGTGATCATATTGCACTTCTCTATTGCAATCAATGCCAGGTACATCTGTAGATTAAGATCCACCTTTAAACTATAAATAACACCTCCATCTTTCTGATGACAATTCAGTTCTTTGCTCTTTGTTCGCCCAGACACATCACGTAACATCGCAGAAGAAAATTTTTATTTACCACTTCAAAATTTAAATGTATGTCAAACTCCCCCCCAACCCCAAACAACAAACAAACAAACAAACAAACAAACAAAAACTACTAGAAGACAC
Source organism: Cygnus atratus (assembly GCF_013377495.2). NCBI lineage: Eukaryota > Metazoa > Chordata > Aves > Anseriformes > Anatidae > Cygnus > Cygnus atratus. Next base: position 26,783,826 of record NC_066363.1, on the reverse strand, counting down.
TGCCGGAAAGGATAAAAACCCAGACGTGAGTATCTGACCAGCTAGTCTGCAGCTGGCCCAGTCCCCTGCCGTCACATGAAGTGGCTTTGCAGTGCTTCATGGTTGGTGCCACAGCTTTGAGATCATCTGGTGCACTTCCCATAGTGACTCACAGATGCATTTGGATCTGAGGGGAGGAGGCGAAAGGGGAGAAGGGATGAGCGTGTGTGTGGGTACACGCACAACGCAATTTGAGGCACGTAGGGTAGGTGATGAATCAAGGCAGGTAGGCTTTTCCGAACAGTCACTGGGAAGGGAAGGCTCCCAGAGGGCAGCTGTCAGCAGCCTACCATAGGTGCACTGCAGGAACTATTGCCTATGTGGCCAAGGTCACTGGTACTCTGACATAAGTGTTATATGGGATGCTTGGGGTTGTATGACACAAACATCTCCAGAGCCCTCAAAAGAGAAAAAACAGCAAGGCCAGTCACAGGTACAAGCAAATTCAGGTGATTACTTTGGGTCCTATGCTTCTGGGAGCCTTGGGAGACGGCATCTCCTGTGCTTCACATCCCTCCTGGCAAGCTGCCTCTCACCAGCTGCTTTGCAAAAGCTGTCACCTCTCTCCCTCAGCACATTGAGGGGATCAGATGCCTTTGATATGAAGGAGTAAGGGCCTGGATATGGAGGGTTGCCATAGATCTGCCAGCACAAGGCAGCCTGCTCCACCATGGGTGACCGTGTGGACTCAGCCTGGGGCGAGAGGAACAATTTCAGGGGAGGATCTGGGGCAGCCGGCTTGGTGGTGCAGGGCTAGGAGCTGAAATCCTCACTGGGAGAGGTGGGATGCTCAACAGAGCAGTGGGTGGTGCTGAAGGCAAGGGCCTGGGGGTGACAGTTTGACAAACTTTTTGAAGAATTTAAGATTCTGCTTCTAAATCTGTTACTTCACCAACAGAGAAAGCAAGGGCCAGATTCTGATCTCAGTGATGTCACAGCAAATATGGATAATTCCACTGATCTCACGTAATTCTGGAGGTGATAATCTTGCACCACTAAAGCTAATGGTGAAACCCTCTATGATTCAGTGGAATTGAGAAATCACGTCACCGAGACACCAGCAGCACAGTGTCAAATGCCAGAGTGTCAGAGTCCAGGAGCCCAGCTATGCTCTTGCCTGCATCCTGATCAGTAACTAACCCAAGCGAGATGTGCTTTAGTCACAGCCAAGATCTGGGCTTGTGTGTGCTTTAAAATGAAACTGTGCTTTGGTAATTATTTGAACAGCCATGGAAAATACATTAATTCAGCTCGTTCTCATATACCAGTTGGCATGCAGGACAACAGGACCAGAAACGTACTGCAAGGGCCACAGTACTCAGCCCTACCTGGTTGTAGGCTGCACTCCTTCATTAAAAGGGGAAATCAAAGTGGTACACATAATCCAAGATAAAATCTCAACAAGAATTTGTAAAATGTCATTAATACATCCTTATCTCCTTTAGGCACTAGTTCACACGGCTTCTGCAAACACAGGTACAAAAAGAATCAGATCACTGATTTGGAATCAACTTGTAGCTGTGAAATTAAGTGTAAATGGTACACATACTTTGGGCAAATTTGTGGCATTTGAGAGTAGTTAGCTTTCTGTCAATATTTGTACTTCAAAAGTATTTAGAAGATGGGTAGGTGAAATCTAGGTGTTACTTAAATTATAATGTGCAGAGCAATAACATATTTGTATCATCATCGTGATATTAAGACTTGATCATATCTACCATTTAAAATTACCAAATAGCAACTATTCTGATGGTACAGCATCTATAAAGCTTCTTGGATAATCTATAGTCAGCAAAGCTGATAGCACCATTAACAAGATGAGAACCTAAGATAAAACACGTCTGTCAATAAACTGGCCTGTCTGCAACCTTGACTTACTAAGCATTGCTAAATTGCGTGGTCCAGGACAGTAGGTAGTGGGGAAAGATGGCAAGCTACCTCCATGCTGGCAGCCAGAGGTGTGTTGAGACATTAGCCCATAGGGATAGCTTCAGGCCGCCTCTCATCAGGTCCCTCCTGGCCAGCATCCTGTGCCCCAATGACAGACAGACAGACAGACAGACTGGTGTGCAATCAGAGCTGGAGACACAGGACACACTAATTTATTTTTTCCAGCCTGCCTTCCTCTTCAGTGCTGGAGCTCAGAGGAGTTTATTATAGGGAAAAAGTTATTTGACAAGGAAGAATGTAACTAGTCAGAACTGAGTGGCAAGCATGACACAATACCACAACATCAGCAGAAGGTCTGAGGAGAGAAGGTTTTAAAATATTTGTGATATTATCAATTCTTGCTGAATGCAGGTGTGAAGCTCTGTGGTGACCTTTGCCATTTGGGCACTTGGTTCTGTCTTCTTTGACTTTGCCAATAGGGGAACCTCCTATGGAGGCAATGACTTGATGCCATATTTACAAAAAGAACAGAATGAAAATGTGAGCATTCAGATGTAATACCATTTTCTTTAGTTTCTTACCTAAATACCTAACAAAAAGAAATCAGTTATTTTAATTGGACTCCTAGGCTAAAAGAGGGAATCTCTTCTCCTCTACAGAACAATGGTATGCAGCTGGGCTGTAAGAGGCCAAAATGCAAAAGGATTTCAGCAGCATTCCCTTTACACTCTCTAGGGCATCCTATAGCATCCCTCAAATACCCCAATGGGCAACGCACAGCTGCTGCCAGCCCCATCTTCCCATGAGAGACTGCACCAGCCTCTCTGTGCTTCGGGCTTTCTCCAGTCAGCAGGATGGGGCTGCCCTTTAATGACTTCTCTGGCCTTCATGATGCTGGAAAACAGAGTCTGCTGTGGAAACATGGAATATGTGGAAAAAAAGGGATCCACCCAACTGGGCATGGACTCACCTCCTCTTCCCATGACGGACTGGTGAACCAGCACTGTGAGCGGAGCTCACCAGAGCCCATCGCATGCAGCACCATCACCTGCTCCCCACGAGGAGAGTCAACATCAGAATTTGTAACTCCCTTTCACCTTACCTGTAACCGTATTAATAAATAGCTATCTGTCTAGAAAGTGTTCATGCCTTTCTTGATGGCATCCAAAAAGAAGTGGCACCTCCCACTGCAAAACAAAACGAAGGGGATGAAAATAGCAGAGGGAGAAGCAGCTAAGGAAGACATGGTGTGTCCTTCTCCCCAGAGGGATCTGACTTACTCTTTGGAGGAAAGATAGTGCTAGAGCCAGTAATAAAAGCTGCTTGAAATTTCTGTGATGTTTATTGTTCTTTGCAATAAAACTTAACAAGGGTTTACACAAGTTGTCCTCAGAAAGATTTACAGTTTCCACACATTTCTGTTTTATTTTGTATCTTCTGATGGATGTCTTCCATTTCACAAACTGCACAAATAAATATTACAGCCACGGATCTCTCTGACGGTATCGTATTTCCACGCATTTCCCTTGCATCTCCCAGCAGCAGGTGACGTTGCCCAAGTGTGCCAGCAGTGTCTGGCTATGACTCTTCTGACCTTGTTACCGGGGTAGGCAAGGAACAGGCCATTGAATATTGTGTAACCCTTGCCTCATTCTGGGAAAGCATCCACAGAAAGTATCTGGGGAGACTGCCCTCCAGGCTTCCCCCTTGAGTTTTTCCACTGTCAGTAATGCTGGTATGGTCCAGAGATAGCTAACAGGGGCCATTGCTGGCAGTGTTTGCACCGCCCCGGCCTGTGCTGGTTCATGTCAGGTGACAGAGGAGCAGGAAGGCCGAAGGCAGGTTTACATGAGCCTTCCCCTCACAGCAGCTCCTGTGGCAGTGACTTTGCCATGTTGCAGAGAAAAACTGCTGGGGGGAAGTCGCTGGAGGCTGCTCTGCAGGCCCGGGGCCTGCTGGCTGCAGGGAGGTGTATGTATGTGTGTGTCGCAGGCACTGCCCGACGTGCAAGCCCTGAAGCCAGGCCCATGGGCCAAGGTTGGCCTGAGGCACTCCAGAGGGGCGGCCAGAAATCTCTGTGAACCATGGCCACCCTTCTCCACCACTGCCTACTCTCTGCCATTGGTTTTACTGTCCTAGCTGCCTCCTTGTGTGTGGAAACTGGTGCTGCCTTTCTGCTTTGCCTTCTTAGGTAGCAAAGTGAAGGAGTATCCCTGCTCCCCCACAGCTCTTCCCACCGATTGAAATGAAAGTTGAGATTTCTCTGACTTTTTACAATCCCCGTGTCTTGATAATGCACGGGAATCATATTTTGAGAGTGATGCATATCATGGCCCTGATGGTTGTTTACATTCGTTGCCTATTTAGTTTTATTTGTGTTTGAATTTGTGGGCTAATTACACAGGCACACACACAAAGACTGAGCCACTTTGGCCCATTCCCAGAGATAAAGTAACCTAAAGCATGCACTACCACCATGCTCAAAGGCTTGCTCCACCATTTATCTGATAGATCTTTAAAATAAAATGTTTTAATACGCCTTCAAATGAAAATACAGAACCACCGTAACATGGGTTACCATGCCAAAGGCAACCAAATCACAACACATCAAAGCCTCTCCCAGTGTAAGTCACACCACCCTGGTGCCCATCTGAAGCTCCAGAAACCGCAGCCCTCCTTCTGTGTGGACACTGACGCACCGCAGGGCATTTCTCATCCCGGAGTAGGTGTCAGTCCTCCCAGTTTGCCGTGGTCCTGCCGCTCTTGCTCACCCAGGGCAAAGATTGTGGCATGTAAATGGTGATGCTTCTTTCTACTGCGTAATTCATAGAGTGCCTGGGAAGTCCCAGGAGGAAAGTCCATCCAGATGGGATACTCTTCAGGTCAGGAGTGTCTGCCAAGAACCTGTGTGTCTCCAACGGTCTGAGCCAACCAGGATTTCCTTTTAACGCTTTCTCTTTCCTGTGTAGCCAAATATCCCGTTCACCTTTTGGGAGCCTGACCAGGGAATCCAAAAGTCTTCTGTAAATTACACATTTAGGGAAAAATATTCTGGGCCACACCTTTGGAGGAGATGCCGTGGTGTGGCTGCGTGTCAGCATTATGGAGGGAAGCACCCAAAGGAGGGAGGCTGCCGGCAGGGAGTGAGCAGGGAGGGAGCTGTGGGGAATGGGGCACACGGTCAACTTTGTGTTTTGAAAACCACCTGCTCAGTGGAAAAATAAAATACGAACAGGATTTTTGGAAGTTTATGAACCTTGCTTAAGAGAGTTTTTAGAGGTTTTCCTTTTCTTCGTAACAGAGAGATGGCCAGGGAAGGAACCTTCCTTCCCTGTGTCAGGGAACCTTCCTTCCCTGTATCAGGTCGGTTGGAGCAGGTGACCTGAAGGTGAGAGGAGAGTTTTTATGGTAAAAAAAACTCCTCAGGCTGAGGAGAGGATGGGAAAGGACTCTGGGCATAGGTAGGGCAGATCATCCTTCACTTTCAGCAAGTCACTGCATTGGGTGCCAGCACTTCCCATGTTTTCACTAAACTCAGAAAAATGCCAGAAGATTATGGTTATGGGGTTTTAAGAATTGCATTTTCACTGTAACTGCATTTAATTTTTGTTCTTAAAACTTGTAGTCGACAGACCTATGTTTGGTCTATTCTTCAGTTAGGCTTTAAGATCTGTCATGTAATACTGAATATTTTTCTTTCTAAGCTGTGGTAAGAAATATGACTCATTTTAATATTTGGTAGCATCACAGCTAAGGCTATTAAGGATGTCTTCAAAAGATGGATATTGAAATGCCGAAAAATACACCAAGAAGGAAATGGTGTTCATTTTTTTAAGCTAAAACTCACATAATTTATATTAAATAATAGTGATCAAGACTTGAAGAAGCGCCTAGTGATTTGGGGTGTCTGGTTCTGCAGGGGCATTTGTACCCCTAGTGTATTAGGACCTGGAACCAAAAATTGTCAATACTGTTGCAAATAATTCCCTTGTAGATTTTAACATTATATATTCATCTATACATATATCTACACATGTATACTGGCTGAGATAGAGCTTAAGAATAATAGGTGATCAAACACTGGCACAGATTGCCCAGAGAGGCTGTGGGGTCTCCTCCTTGGAGATCTTCAGAAGCCGCCTGGATGTGGGCCTGAGCACCCTGCTCTGGGTGGCCCTGCTGGAGCAGGGGTGGGACCAGGTGGCCTCCAGAGGTCCCTGCCAACATCAGCTGTTCTGTGATGCTGTGATGGCTCTGAGGACTCACACAACCTCCTCTGCTTTTGTTTTTGCTTTCACCTTTCTTCCTACTTGAAGCCAGCCTTATTTTGGTTGTGGCACTGTTTCTACTGCTAACCAACAAAAAGCGTGAGGGGACCAAACCACTCTGGGATGCAGCCAGCTCTCCACCTGGCAGTGCTGGGGCTGAGATGCTGCTGTTGCTCCAACACAGCTGAAAAGGTTCTGGCAGTCACTGATGCAGAGGGACATAGGAGGAAACACAGCCCAGCCTGAAACGGGTTCAGCATTCACATAACCACTTGGGAAAAGCTTATAGGATATGGTGATTAAACCACCTCCTTGTTGTCTGTTCTGCACCCCTACAACTGCAAATCCATGTACTCGTGGTGAATACACGCTTACAATCATCCTTGGAGGATTTGGGTGTAGGACTTCTTAGAAAAAAAATAATTAATTAAATAAACAACCACAGGAAAAAGTCCTCCCAAAGTTCAACTTTGTAGGATGCAATTTTTAACCCATAAAACCTGAGAAAATTCAATATCTCACATCAAGGTGAAAGGAATTTGCTTTATCCCCAATATTAGGAAGTGTCAGGACAACTCAATCTCCAGACAGTGCTGTGACCCTTTGAAAGCATTTTTGTGGTCAGGATTTGCTTCTACATCTAAAATTAACTTCAAAGCAATTTTTCCCCTTTTCTACAAAAAAACAGGGTTTAGGTTCATAAATAAAGAAAAGAAGGCAAAGTAAAGGAGACTAGATCTTAGCACTTCCTAAAGCAAAGGAGATTAAGAAGTTTTTAAAAACTGCTTTATGAGCCATGGACTCACGGCCTTCCCTTGATCTGTGTGTGCATGAGAATGAAAAATGGCATGTCTAGCTGGAAAGATCTTTTTTGGATTGCAAGATTCTTTTAACATTGTAAGCCCTCTTGAGAAGGCAGGCTCCACCTTTCCCCTCCTGGGTCAGGCTTAATGTATTATTGGCACTTAATGCACAATAGTAGGGACTATGGACCCATGTTTTTGGTGGTGGCTCATTACCATTTATCTGTATAAATTCCACAGTTCCCAGCCATGAAACCTGAGATTTGTATAAATAATAATGGGAATGTTTCAAGTTATGCCCCTCCACTTTCCTTGGCATGCACTCATGTAAACAGGCACAATTGCTGTTACACAGTTTTGAGTGATTACATGATAAAAGTGTTCATCTGGAAATGGCAGTGAGATATGCAGCACGATTTGAGCCTGGGGACTGTGGCAATAGGATTATGATTTACAATGTTAAAAAAATAATAAAAAGGAAAGCAAAAAGGTTTTGGTCACTTGTGATGGCACAAAACTCTGAAAAGTTGGCCTTTAATTCCAGTGGTAGGCTAGGACTGAAGAATGAACCTATTCAAGAGCCCATCTGCACAGCAAGTTTCCTGTCCCTCAAAGGTGTTCTTGTCCTTGTTGGATGTCCGGGGGGTAATCCTGCTGGCTGTGTGTTGGTGCTGCTTTCTCAGGATAGCCCGAAAAGCTCTACATCAAGTAAGTCCCCATGGACATGATGCCACATCCAGGCTAATCAAAGGAAAAGGCTGGAAGGGACTTGGGAGGCCAACTCACCATATCCATGCTGTCCTTGAGAGATTTGTCCAGTTGGTCCATAAGATTTATAGTAACGGGTGCTTCATTGCTTTGCCAGACAGCAAATCTCACTATCTGTAGTGTTAGAAGGCTTTTACTGAAATGCCTAGCCTGAGTCTTTCTTGATACAATGAAAGCGTGTTGATGCTCCTTGCCACTACAGAAATAGAGATCAGTTATTCCTCTTCTTGGCAAAGGCCTTTTACTTACTGGAAGATGGATCTCCTTTGCTGTCCCTAGCCCAATTCCTTTGACGTCTCCTCAGTCCCTCCTCAAAGAATACACACTGATGTGACAAAAATCTTTACTGAAGTTGAGCTAAATAATCCTGCAAGACCCTGTGACTGTTTTCCTGGGTTATCTATTTATTAGGTTAATAGACTAACAGGATCCATTTGTGGTGGATTAAGAAAGTCTGGTTTTGTGAATCTCTTCACTGTGTTTTGGTCTAGATTAATGTAAATGAGGTACTGAAAAACAAACACCCCGTGAATTCTGAGGGGTCCTAAATTCAGTTAAATACAACCCAGCTCCAGAAGTGAAATCAGCATCTTTGTATGTGACTTCAGCCCACCAGGTTCAAAGGATTGCATAAATGCAATACTCTTTAATTTTCTAGCTGTACTTCCAAGACATGCACTGACATTTTCTCTGTCACCTCTTGAAGGCTCCATTCCACTTACAAACATTACATGTGTGTACAGTATGAAAAGGTGAAATCTTGATTTCCATTATTTTTAAGTGGATTTTTTTTCCCTGCAAAACTGTAAGTCAGAAGCATACGACTGAAAGGAGGGAGTAAGGTAACAAATGTTAATTTCATTGTATGGTCTATTATACATTGGAAGTGAAAGCCCCAAATCACACGCTTTTCAATGTGACACATAATATGATTGCTCTTAGATACTGGCCTGCTTTATTTCTGAGATTTTAAAAATTACTTTGTGAATACTCATACTGATAATAATAAAACGATTGCCTGAGAAGTGTGAATTACATTTAGCCTTTTCAATGAAGCACTTAGTGGGCTTTGTGCTGGGTGGGCACAGCCTTAGAAAAGGCCTACTATTTGACTACGAAAACATGGCTTAGTTCCAGTGCTAACAACATGGTTCTGCTAAAATAACTTTGGTGGGTGCAGCGACCTATAATTTTTGTAACATCATTGAAAAAGATGTTTTCCTAACAGCAGTGTTACTTGTGTACTGGATATTTTTTCATATACATTAATATTGGTTTGATTAGATATTTTCAACAAAAACAGTGAGGGGTGATAGCACTCAGATCCCATGTTAGTAGTGCTCATTGCTCAATTCAATTCTCTCTCCACTTTGCTTTCTTTTTTTTTTTTTTTTTTTTTGGTGGGGTGGGTATGGAAATCTCAGCACAGCAATTTGAGTCACATCATCCATATACTATCAGATGGTATAAAAATATGATTTGGGAGAAAATATAACACTGTGTATTCAGAATTACAACCTGAAACAGGCAACAGTAGAATAGAAATTGTTCCTCTGACCCTGTTCTCACTCAGCCTGGTTACAGAGCAGCTTAATCCCTGATTGCCACCAGAGCAAAATCTGGCCCAGGTCATATATTTGCCATCAAGCCACACAAGTACCTTTTTTTTTTTTTTTCCTTCCTTTTCAGCTGGCATGGATGGTGAAGCTGATAATCTTTCCAGGCTGTATCTTTTAACTGGTGTCATCACTGGCACCAATGAAAAGAGGAACATAAAATGCAGCTTTTTCAGCTGAATGACTGCACAATGTGAAGGGCTCCCTATTAGCGTGCATGCTCGCTGTAAAGGCGCTGGGAGAGGTGTTTTTGTATCAGCTCCAAAGGATTTGGATGAGAGCAAGTGCCCTTTTTACTTTTTGGTTCCTTTTGCCTTGATATAATCCTGCTATCTGAAACCCCAAGGGGAAATATTTCAACACAGAGACAGTCTTCAGTGATTAAACTGTCACGAAACACAGACGAAGCTGGTAGGGTTGATTGGCTCTCACTGTGCCTTGACGCAGCTGTGGCTTGGATGAAGCTGAACTGGTTATGAGTCAATCAAGGGAGGATGGGATTATGCCAGAGGTCAGGGAACCAGCTAGTTAGAGAAGGAAAGATGTCTACTTTCTCCTTTTTTTTTTTTTTTTTTTCAGTGCTCATGAGTTGTGACACTCGCTGAATGATGAAGGTGTCCCAGTGCTGTCCCTACTGTTGTGGGCCATCAAGACCACTGGGGTCTGGTGCTTCTGACCCTCACCCTCAGCAGGGCCAATGCCAGGGCTCTGGAGGGTTTTGTGCAAGGGATGGTCAGAACCTGGTTTCTGGATTGTTTCTGTACACAGGCCAGGAGAACATGTTAGGTGATTCCTATACAGCTTCATCACTGGAGCATCTGCACAGCTGCAAATCAGGGATACTGTCAGCAAAGGTGACTCATGTCCTTCCACCTCTCATCTCTACCTCGTTTTCTTCTTTGCACTTTATTTTATCCATCCTGAAGGAACTGGATCCCAGCCATATGAGATGGCATCCTTGCTTGTCTAGTAGAAAAGAGGCTTCAACTATTGACTCCAAGACATCACGTGCTGTTGAAAAGTGAGGGGATTGTGGAGCTAAGTTGCTGTCTCAGTTCATGAAAACCCTTGATTGGTTGACCAGAAAATTATGCCACCCATAATGGTTTATACAACCCAGTCCAATTGGCCTACTGGTACACTACCTGTTTTAGTAAAGCCTGTCTGCTTCTTGTGCTTGGAACTGTTCCTCCTGTAGGAGGAATGCATGAGGAACATCACATTAGTCGCTGAATAGAGAGCTTCTTAAACTTTCTAAAGTACACTGGAAAGAAACATAGTGTCAACACTTAAGTGAGGTTGAAGATTGTTTGAGGATGGCTATTTAAAAGCATAGAAATAGCTGGGAGCAAATTATGTCATGACAACACCTTGTGATGCACTTCATGTAAAAGCGTCTGGCTGTTAAATGGTCACACTGCAGCGCTGGCTAAAGTTGTGGGGGACTTTCTTCTGGAAAAGTGAAGTTTCTAATAAAAACCCCTAAGCACTTTGAATAATTGCTAACAATAACGTGGACTATAGTGCTTCAATTGTACAGTTCAGGAACATTAAACCTCTTAACCTTTGAGTTGCCTACTTGATTTTAAATGAATATGATACTCAAGATGATAACAACTGTGCTGCTTCGTTCTTTATTAAGGGGACACATGATTTCTCCTCTGCACATTAATGCTCTCATTATAATAATAAAGAATGGCAAAAATACAGGTATCAGAAGATTATTAGTACCTTCTAGACACAGTCTTTTCACAGTTCCTGTTTCTAGAACTACACCACTCTAATTAGCGTAACAACTATTGCTACATTCAGAGTGTCAACAATAACATTCGATGACACAGAAACCTTGAAGAGACTCATTTCCATTATTGTTCTGCCTGGAGTTTGTTTGAAAAATCTATTCCGTGTCTGCTCTTCCGCTGTGTTTCTTGTACAGTGTGCAGAGAAAAGCAACAACAATAGCATCCATTTTGTTGGGTTAAGGTGAATTGATCTGTACATCATAGGAAAAATCTGCTTTCTTCCAGAACACTGCTGCACAAACACTGCTGCATCCAACATGAACCATTCTGCTGGGGTGAGACGCATTTGCATGCTAAAAGATCTTCTTCACATCCAAATGCAGATGCCACACAAAAGAAAAGACAGACCAAGAAGAAAAACATGTTTTGCTAAGAACAACAAAGGCAGCTCAGCTTTTAGTAACGGATAAGATAAACTATTTTGCCCAGATTCAGCTAACTCTCTCTATAAAGTGCAACATTCCTACCACAGGACTTAATGTAGATGTGGGTTTTGTGAACCAAAACTCAAAGGACGTTTGAGAAAGGTACTCAGCTTGGCTGCCCTAAGCCTCAGCAAGGTGGGTGGGGAGAAGGCAGGTTGCTGCCATACAGCAGGCTCTTGGGGCAGCCAAACTGTGTAAGATATTAGTAGAGCGGCATCGACATGGCCACGAGAGATGAACTGAACAGTGCTGAGCTCTCACCAGCTCCAGTCAGCTCCATGTGCTGTGCCTGTGTATGCCTGCCTGTACTCCCTGCACCAAATGACCATGGGAGGCACCGCTTCTGGCTTTCAGACAGGCAGCCCACGGCAGCAGGGCACCTCTTCCCTAGCCAAAATGCTGCTGGATATCCCCGAATTGAAATACAAGGCAGTGTGCTCCAAAATCAAATAATTTTCTCTTAAAATGGCAAGAAACACTCTTACCACAAGAAAGATTTGACGAGCAGGCACAGACCAGATTAATTGGACTGCTCGCAACTCAAAGCAATTCTGTGCACCGAGGTTTGAGGAAGGCAGAGAAGCACTTTTGTTTTTCCATAAGCACCGTGTAAGGTTTCAGCCCACCCTCAGGACATCATCGATTCTGCCAGTCACGTTCTAGCCACCCTCCTCTATAACTCAAGGCAAACTGCATGTGCTGAGGATCTGATTTTTAACAGAGGGTGAAGTTTTGCTGCGCAGCCCTCACCAGATGAGCCCACTACATGGATTTTTTCTGTTCCATTAGATCTCTCTTGGTTTTATTAGCCTCCTTGATTTCCAGCCTGCACCTCCTTCAGATCCCAGTTTCAGAATTTCAGAGATTATCCTTATTTACATGCAGTGGATTTGGACTAGATTCACAAAGAAGTTTGTGAAGCCTAGCACCGCTTACCTGCCACTGTGCTTTTCAGCACCACCATTTGCATTCTCATTGAGCTGCTGTGTACGCCTGGAGGTATCTATTTCCCTGCCAGAAAAATTCCTAAATAGTGTCCCAGAACCTGCCAAGGTCTTAACCATGTGAGCCTCCAAGCACCTAACTCACATCCAAGCTTTTCTGAGATCTGCAAACAAAGCATTACTCCCCCCCCCCCCCCCCGTCAGGCCTGACCTGACATGCATTTTCAGAGCACGCCTTCCACATCAGGCAGCATGCAAAACTCAGGAAGAAAAACGGTGGTGCAGTGGTCAGAGCACCCACGCAGCACATGTGAAACCAGGTTCATCCCCTTCGAGCCAGGGGAGCCTGCTTGTCTTACACGCTCCTGCCTCAAGTCATTGTGGCTGGCCTTTCTACTCCTGCTCTTGAAAACGTGCCTGTGGGTGGGCCAGTCAGGTACTCACTGGGCCAAGTGAGGAGAAGAGAGAAAGCAGCAGCAGTCAGCATGGGTGAAAACACTAGCTGTGGTTGTATGGAACCAAAGCGAGAGCCACCCTCTTTCTCATGCTCTATCTTCTCTGAAAGGGTCACTGCACAAGAGAGGACTTGCTGCTTCAGTGACAAGAGAGATGCTGTCTATCAGCTTGGACAGTATATCAAGCTCTTTTTAAAGGACAAGGTTTAAGTTTTTCTTTAAGTTTTTCTATCTCATTATTTCCTTCTGCCTGTTTAGCATCCTATTTTTTGTTGTCTTTTTTTTTTATTATTATTATTATTATTTTTATTTTTCAGTACTTTAGTGCACTCTATAAACAGCTTCAGTTCCAGCAGGCAACACCACCAGAGTCCTTTTGAATCTTCTTCGGAAATCACTCACTGGCCTTAGCTAGTGCAGAGCCATTCTCAAAGTGTCCAAAAATAGGATTATGTGTTCCCATGGTACTTCTCCATCGGGACAGCATGTGTAGGGCTTTTCAGGTCTCGACAACCTGGCTCAGCGTCAGTGGACATTCTGTCACTTTATAAATAGGAACACTGGGCATCCACTGCTATCTAATCCTGATGGTTAATTTGCAAGTAGCACCCTTTGTCTTTCACTCAAACTTACCGTAAAAACACTTGGGATTTTAACTGCCCCTTCCCCTGTCATGGTCTCCCATCCTTGTACTAAACATCAGAAGAGACATTTTAGGTCTGCCAGTGGGCAGTGTACTGGCTGTTATGTTCGGTAGAGTAAAGGAAAGAGAGAGAATGTTTAACAACTTCAGAAGTCTGGCAGAGGATAGAAGAAGGCAGTTGGCCTTCGGTCTCTTGGGAATCAAGAAAAGGGAAAAAACTGTTGCCTCTGTTACTTTAGGACAACTATGTAGGTTGCAGGGTGCTGCCTGGAAGCATCCTCAGTGTCTCAAGGTCAACCAAATTATATTCTAAGTGGAATGAAGCATTTTTCCATGAGCTTAAAAAAATCACAGAACCGAGGAAAGGGCCCTGTATGCCTCTTGTGACTTCCTGCCTGTTGTGGGATAGTTGTCCCACAGCTCCTTTGGATTACTGGTTAGATTTATTGTGCTTTGAAAGATGCAAGGACCAAGCTGCATGAGAGCAGATCTCATGAAGTCAAGCCATAATTATTTTAATCCTTATTAACAACCATTCCAAGTCAGAATAGTCATGGAGCAACTCTTAGTAGAAAACAGATTTGCTCAGTCACTATGGGTTTCATAAAGCCCTATCAGCACAACCAACTGGCAATGGAAATGTTTGGAAAGCATTTCAAACCATAATAATAATAATAAAAATAAACAAAAACATATTTTGCTTTCATAAAATGTTGATGTGTGTCTGATATGTTTGAGGAAAATGCCCAATGCCGTACTTCACTACAGGACGTGGCACCCGACCCACTGCAAGCAAGATTCACTCCTCAGCCTCGGGCAGAGAAGAACAAGAGGGGCAGCTATGGCTGCACAGACTGCAGGGCCCATTCATCCTGAGCACCTTGGTAAGGAACTTTCCCAAACCCATCCTCTACCACCATTTGTTGTACCTCTACTGAGGTAGAGACATCCTCTACTCTAACTCTGCTTACACTGAAGTGAATAACTCATATTCTGCTAGAATCACTAAAAAATATGTGGCTGGTAGGGATCTCTGGAGATAGCCCAACCCAAAGTAGAACGGACTGTTACTGTCATCCAGGACAACTAACCTCTTTCTCAGGCAACCTGCTGCACTGTTTTGCTACCGTTACTCTTCAAGAGTCCTTCCCACTAAAGCTCAAGCCTTGCTTTATCCCCTACAAACATGCAGGACAAATCTTTCCTTTCATCTGTGCAACAGTCTATCATATAGTAAGTCGCATTTTTTCATCCTTTTTTTTTTTTTTTAAGGCTAAGAAACCCCAGTTCTTTTACCCTTCCTTCAGAGGTCCTGTTTCCTCCTGCCCTTGTCCTAGTTGCTCCATGAAGTCTTCCTATTTTTCCTGTGTTATTCTGGAAGCACAGCTCCCAGGACTGCAAACAGTATGGCAGCACCATGAACTCCCATTGCCCGAAGGATGAGACCTTAGCATACACCAAGAGAGTCAATAGGGGCATTTCCTCAATTATGGAACAGGGATAACTTTTTTAAAAAAAAAGAAAAAGAAAGAAGAAAAAAAGGAGGGGGAAGAAAAGGCTTTGTGTACAGGCATCCCAAGTAACAATGCTTTGGTCATCTGGAAGCCAATTCTCTGACAACACAAGCTATGCTTTCCTGAATGCATGGGAGCAGGATCCAGATGCTGTAGGTATCCCATATCTCACGTGATGGAAGAAGAAGCCCGATGTGGGTGAAGAGGGTGAGGAGAGGGGAGGATATGGGTCCCAACCAGTCCAAGAAACCAGGTGCATGCAGTCATATTTGGCTGCTATTTGCCTGACTGTGAGACAGCATTTGGCATTTCAGCAGCTGCAGGAGGCAGTTGGTAGGAGGCAGGGCATCTTGGGTTGCTCTTAGCATGGCAGCTCCATACACATCCCCGTAGTGCCTCTCTGTATTATAGTTTGGAATAGGGGAGGATACATATTCAGCGCTCAGGAGATGGGATGAATCCAAAGAAGATTCAGTCAATCCACCATGAGGGCCTTGCATTTCAAAAGTACGCACACGTGGCATGCTATTAAAAATAACTGCTTGGAAATAGTTATTTTGATTCCATCCTGGAAAAAAAATAAAAAATAAAAAGATCATGTGGTAAAATTCAAATGTAGTGTTGAAAGTGGACAGGCGAAACAATGTTGAAACCAACAACAAAAAAACTCACCAACTTCAAAAAGGCTAAAATCTGTCTCTTTATTTAAGTACGGATACACCCATGTGATGAATGCTGTGAGATTTTATAACCATGGATGCTGTGACTGAAAGGACCTGTCAGGTCACTCTGTCTGTTCTCCCAAATAATAAATAATTTGTTCCTTAGCGATACCAGAAAGGAATTACAGCTCATACCGAATTCAATTATCTGCCTAAAAAGGCAACGAGAATCTGAGGACTTGCAAGCAACCTTTATCATCTTATTTATTTCCAGGTGATTTCCTGAAAGTAGTCACAGCTTGATGCTTTTGTGAGGTCCCATAACTCCCTTCTCAGAGAAGATGTATTTAAAGTAATCATCCATTTATGCCATTTATACCTGGCAGATAACTGAACACTAAGCACCATTTTAGATTTGTCTGATAAAAAAATTTGAAAGAGATTTCCATGAAAATAGGATTTCAATGATATTTTGGGGAAAACACTCTGCTTATACTGTTTCTTTAATTTAGGTGCTAAATTGCTACTAATGGGCAATGGAAGAGCCTCACGTGAGGCTTTAGTGTGCTGTATGCTCTTTTACCCATGGTGGTGGGGTCATTAAGAAGTTTCTCTTTTCACCAAGGTACTTGCAGTGCCGTGGAAATCAATGGAATTACAGCAGCACAAATGGGAGAAATGCAGTTGTGAATCAGACCCTGAGCTAGCAGCCTATTTTAAGTCATGTTCAAACTGTGTTAATTGGCAAAAGATAAAACAGCCCCACTGTTTGTTTTGCTGCTGTAAGGAGTTTGTGTTGAAAACCATGACTAAATAATAATTAACAGGCTTCAAGTAATCAATCAATAGCATTTCATGAAATTAAGCTGTAAACTAGAATCTTGGACTTAGCTTTAAAGTTCGATGTTATGGGCTTTTTTTTGTTGTTGTTTTGTTTGTTTGCGTGCTTTTTTTTCGCCTTTTTTTTTTTTTAAGAAAGCAATGATGTAAATCTGAAACTAAATCCAGGCTTGCACTTGATTAGCAATTCCTTATTGTGGTTTTACAATGTTAAATTTGTACAAACAGATTAAGTGTGTTTTTTAAGCTGTTCCTAAATAGCCTGGGAACTAAGAATTAAGTGCAGATTCTGCCCAGCCCCTCAAAAACCAACACACCCTTCTCCAAGCCCAACACCTGCTGTTAAAAATACATCACACAATGGCTCTGATCTTATATACCAGCAGATGTGAAGATGCCCAGAGGTCTCTCAGATATTTGTGTTCCTGGGTCACGTGAGGGCACCAGGAAGGGGAGGGAAATTATGCTGGAATTCCAAAGGTCACCGCTGGACAAAAATAGTGAAAATTGCACACATGTTGGGAAAAACAAAGGTTCAGAAAACTGGAAATTCGGCCAAGAAGATTTACTGAGGGCAATGCTTCATCCCTGATTTAAAAAGAAAAAGAAAAGGGAATACAGTGTGAAGAAATGGAAAAGAATGTCACCGGGAGAAAGAAAGGGCTCTTAGGATCGGCCTCTAGCCTCAAGCTGAAAATAATTAACAAGTTACAGACAAAAAAAAAAAAAGGAAAGGCTTTTCTCTCTTGCAAGACTTTCCTGGTTGAGCTCTTAAATAATCCTACCTGCACCTAGATGGTAAATTTTCAGGTTACAATGAAAAATTCTACTTTTTGTTTCCAGCACACTGGCCTGAATTTACTTTATTTACGCATTTTTACCCAGCGGAAGGGCCTAGAATTTGGCCCCATAATTTTACTGGTGTAGTCACCCATGTGATAAATCTGACTGATTTTAGGGAGATTATTCACATCGGCAAGGCATCATTTAAACCAGAAAATGCTTGGCAGCTCATCCCCCAGTATTAGCCCTGTGTGGATCGGCATGCTTTTCCTCGTACCGAGGCAGGTCTTGCACAGTCCCCACTGAAGGAATGGGTGCTTGAAATGCTCTGGTACACATGTGGAGGGGGTGAAAGCCCCGGCCACGCACGTACAACACATGGCAGTGTTAACAGCGCTCAGGGCTTCTCAAAATAATCAACCGAGCAGCAGTGACACAGCAAAATACATCATAATCACATCAATTATGCAATCACTATTTTGTGAAAACAAGCCTCTGGGATTTCTTTTTAAGTAATCAAAGAAATATCAGACAGGAAAACAACGAACCTTCCTATTACAAATGAGCAAGTCTCCACTGGGGAAGAAAAAAATAAAAGGGACTGGAAACTGGCCCCAGACATGCCACAAAAACACTGAGTTCTGCCTGCAAGGAGATGACCCCAGGCCCTGGCATTCAGCCCTGGGAGAGGACAGAGATGCTCAGTGCCAGCTCCTCTGTGCCCGCTGCCCACCCTTGGTCCCCAGGAGGTGGGGAATGGTGGCAGTGCTACCAGCGAGCGGGGCTTTGCCAAAACCATGTTTTGCCAAAACCCCTTGCAAAATGCATGCAATGTTGCATGCGTGGAGGCCTTGGAAGATGCCTCGACCTTCCTTCTCCCCGCCGAACGCCTGTGAGTGCTCCTTCCCAAGCTGCTCTGCACCAGGGATGTGCAGGCCTCGGGGCTGGGTTACAGCTGTTGTGACCGCAGCCTGCATTTGGCAGCAGAGCTTTGGAAGGAACTATAAAGAAACGTTTTGCCCTGCAGCTAAAAATCCTGATAAAATCTGTAAGCATGTGAATGGCAAGGGGGAAAAAAGGGTCAATTCAGTCCTCTCCCTTCCTCTTGAATTTTCAGATGCCCCTGGCCACTCGCTGGGGCAATCAGGCATCTCTGCTTGTCCTCTGTGCCTCCTTGTCGCAAGGCTGACTGTGCTGTGGCAGCACCCAGGGCTCTCACACAACAGACATAGTGCCAGGACAGACTAAAATGTACACATTATGTGGGCCTGTGTCCCCACAGTGGTGTGAGGGGCAATGGCAGGGAAACCCAGAGGAATGGAAATGTGCTCTTGGTGCTACAACAACCTCTCTCCTTGGCCCACCGGCAGCTCGCCTAGGTCTGCTGCTTTGGTGAGGGCAGAAGTTTTCTCCTTTGTTATTTTGCCTCTGCCCAGGCCATGTCACAATGTTTCAAAAGCCCCTGCCAGCCCTTGCAGGAAGAGGGAGCAATGTTGGCCAGGGCTGGGCCCAGGAGCCGTGGGCCGGTGCGTGCTGAGGTAACCCGGCCCCTTGGGGCAAGGATCCAGCAGCAGCGGGTAGCGGGGCCCTGCCTTGCTGACATCAAGCGTGAATAATCAGGCTTTCATGTGGCTGAAAGGTGGGAGGGTGAACGCGGCAGCCCAACACCTTCTTGCCCGGGGCCAGGGCACAGGCCGGCTGCCGGCTCCCACCCCTTCCCTCCAGCCCTCCTTTCAACCTGGGGCCGGGAGGCTGGCCTTCCCCACCCCTTGCAAAATGCTTTGAGCTCCAAGGAGCTCATAAATGCATGCCCCCAATGCTTCTGGGGTGTCCTTGCCTCGACCTGGCCTCTGCCGTGTTGGGGTCCCCATGCTGGCCAGGCCACCAAGAGCACAGGTCATGAGGGGGACGTTCTCCTCGGGCCCCACCAAGGGGTGACCACAAAGGATTTGAGTATTTCATCAAAGGTTGGTGCTTAAACACCTTGGATGCACCTGAACAGCCAAGCCCCAGATTCTGTAGGAAATCCCTACAGAGCTGTGGGGAGTACTCAGAGCTCGTGGTTTCTCTGGTGGCACGGGACATGTCCCTCTTACATCCCCTATCACAGCCACCTGCAGCACCCCTGCTTGCTGTACCCTCTGGGATGTTTCTGTCTGTGCTCAGCAGGACAAGTCCTTCATGGCAATTTTAAAACTAGACACATGAGATGATCCCAGTTTTAAAAAATATTTTAGAAGTCATACATTTCCTTAGTTCAAATCATGTAATTAATGTGGTGGAAACCTCTTAAATAAGCTTTGCCACGGGAGGAAACTTCTCCACGCACCTACCCCTTCAATGTTAGTGAAAAACATACAAGCTAGGACTTTGCCAGGCTTCATACTAAATGTGCCACATGAAGAGCCTTCCAATGCAGCAGTGAAGAAAATGCATCTTAATGCATCCCCACTCCAGAAGGAGAAATCACTGTATATCAGAGAAGCTGCTCTCTCTTTCTCTCCTTCCAGCCTAGCTGTTTTTATTCCTTACTTTCTGGTTCACTCCATTCTCTTCCAACTGTGTTCGTGATTACTGTTGCCAAGGTTGCTTATCTCACTTCTGCATAACCAAACTGTACAGACCTGGCTCTACAGATTCTAGTGCATTACGAGGCTAGCCAGAGGCAGGCAAACCAATACACAGAAAGGCATTTATCTCAGAGTTGGATCTTTTCTTTACACTTCCTTACAAATCTAATTACAGAATTGCTCCGCAGTGAAGCATTTTCAACCTGCCTGCATTTTCCCAGCTCTGAAGGATGATCTCAGGGGACATATGAAGAAATGAGTTACCACGTTGATTTTTCTTGTGTTTGAGTTTCAGGACTTTTCAGCTTTGCTGTGCAGTGAGGGTGGAAGAAATTGCCCAGTAATTCTCTCTGTTTAGACTGTGTTTAAATATGCCCTGAGTTCATATAGCTTGATTCTGCAGGGGGAGGACACTGTGGCTGGGTGCTGAACATGGACCATTGATACGGACACCAGTGGAAAGCTTTGGACACTCAGCCTTATGCAGGACTGATGCCCAGGAAAGAAGATCGATACAACACATACAGTACACCCAAATCCTATATAAAATAGAAATTAACACATATAAGGGAATCTTCCTATCCTAAAAATTTTGTGTAAAAAAAGAGATCAAAAGGGCAAACCAAACCAAGCTTTGAATAGCAGCCACTAGCAAATCATAATTTTTGAATTATGCTTTTGAAGCAGAAAAAAAGAAAGCTAATCTGACAGAGCAGAGGAGATATGAGACAATGTATTATACACAGCACACCATATGGACCAGCTAATGAATTCAGATATCTTGAAAGGAAAGGAATAGGTGTCTTATGTACAGGTGATTCTCATTGTCATTTAATTTATTCTAATTCTGTCTATGTACAGTTGTATTTCTCCAGTTTAAGTTCATAATAACTCTAAGGAAACCAGCAGTGTGCTAAGGTAGAGTTATTAAAAGAAGAACTGGACCTACATTTAGCAGTCAGTATTTCGTGCTCTGAAATACCTAGATATGCAAAGGAGCAGTGGGAGAAATTATAATAAGCCTGAGGGAATCAGTCTTGAATTGGTCTTACAGCTTTTAATTATTGGGAATTCTCTTTTGCCTTCCATGATACTAGAAGTGAAATAAATATGTCCTGAAAAGTTTTGGAGCTTGGATACTCCTAAGGTAAGAACTTCCTCCAAACCTGATGCACACCTGCAGAGGAAAGGTGAAGAACTAGTAAGGCTGTGGATTAGGACTCAGAAGGTCTAAGGGAAATCTCAACTCTGTACCAAACTTCCTCACTCAAAGTGCAGAAACCCCTTTAACTCTTCTTCACTTCTACATCAGTAACAGTCTGGACTACAACTTTTTTTTTTTTTTTAAATTATCATTATTATTTATTTTATTTGTAAGCAAACCTCTTCATATCAACTAAGCATCAAATGCTATCAACTGGGGCAGTCAGGCACTAGTGCAAAGACAATCCAGGTTATACACACACACGTACTTTGTATAAATAAAATGCAAGCACAGATGTACAGAATAGGAGATGCAGACACTGGGGCTTAGATTCTACAGCACTCCCAGCACGGCACATGTGCAGTCACACTACACAATACACTTCAGCCACCCCTTTCCTCTGACGCAGACTGAAAAATCCCTGAAAAAAGAAGGTTTTATGCTCACTGTTTGATTAAATAGTGTTAATATTTTAATTTTAAATGTAAATGCACAGGGTAGAGTCTTAACACCTTGCAAATGGCAAAAAAAGAGGAAGAAGTGCACCAAATTCTGCCTTTTTTTTTTTTGTGTGGTCTTTTTAGAAAAGAAAAGGGCACGAGAGGGAGAAAGAAAGGTCCTAGTTGAATAAATGTAAATGTATGAATGAGACACTTCTAAGCATACCCAGGTGTCTTGCCAGCTCAATGCATAGAGGTCACAGAGAAATAGAATGTCTAATCATTGAAATAAACACAGCTGTGCATACTTACATTTTCCATACCTATTTTGCTAGTGGGGAAAAAAATAATCACTCCTCAGAAGATCTTTTCCAGCCACTTCTAGCTTCTTTATTTTTTATCCAAATTTTTGCTTAAGATGTGTGTGAGAGTTAGGGCTTTCTTTCTTTCTTCCTTTCTTTTTCTTCTTTCTTTCTTTCTTTCTTTCTTTCTTTCTTTCTTTCTTTCTTTCTTTCTTTCTTTTTCTTTTTCTTTCTTTCTTTTTTCTTTTTCTTTTTCTTTTTCTTTTTCTTTTTCTTTTTCTTTTTCTTTTTCTTTTTCTTTTTCTTTTTCTTTTTCTTTTTCTTTTTCTTTTTCTTTTTCTTTTTCTTTCTTTCTAAAAATAAAGATAAAAATTAAGCTCCACACTCCAATTCCTTGTTCTCTTTTAGATGATTTCTAGCATTTGGAATGTTAGTTTGCCTTCCAAACATTTTTGGTATCAAATTGTGTGGAAGTGTGTGAAGACAATTTTTTTCTGTGTGGAATTTAATACTTGTGAAATTTTAAGGCAAGGAAGAAGGAAACAAAAAGGATTTTTGGACTGCAAATGCAAAACTGGAAGATTTTGTCTGGACAAAGCTAATGGGGGAAAAAGAACAAAAATTATTCTGCTCAAAGCAAGGTACACAAAATTCACCGGGAACCACTGAGAATAATCATATTTTTTAAATTTCCACAAACTTGAGAAGAATATTTGAAAACAATGATAACAAAACAAATATTTTAAGAAGAATATTTGAAAATTCAAATAATTTGAATCCATCATGCATATTTTGAATAGATACATTGTTTCAACATTTTATACAATTAAATTCAAATCAAGGAATTTGGCTTAAAAAAAAAAAAGAAAGAAAACGATACTTTTGGATACCAGCTGGTCAAATAACAAATGTTAACTCTCCTGTAAAACCTTACCATACTTATATCTACTTTTAAATAATTTATTGTCACAGCGTTTTGTAGAGAATCTATGACAGAGTAATAGTTTTCCTTGCAAAATTAAGTCGAATAACCAAAACTACTTATGGCTTCTGGCTAGAAAGCTGCTTTTAACAAATGCTTTGAAAACAAGGGGCTCAGGCACCAATTATTGCTGCAGTGCATGCAAAGCATGCATGCATAAAACTTGTAGATACCGGCCTGCTACTGGGAATCATAGCAACTGCTGTTTGCTAGCTACCATCAGCATTTTGCATCAGCATTTCCATAAGAAATGTACATTTTTACTTTGTTTGCTTTGTTTTCATAATGGCCAAAAATATTGCTCCAAGCTTTAATTCATAGGACAGGGGACAAAGGGTCTGTTGCTTTATTAAAGTAATCTTGATTCTGATACCGCTCAACAATTCTATGAAATGAAATTTTAGTGTCATTTTAAGAATGTGATCCATCTGCTACTCTGGAGGTAGAGCGGTGAGTGACTGTATTTACTGGGGCTGATGGTTGTCTGAAGCCCCCCAGTTTGCAGCCTCCCTGCACAGCTGCTTCGTCTGCACCAACCATCCTCCAGGAGACCGATCCCACCCAGCGTAGAAACCATCACCCCTTGCCTCATCCAAGGCATCCATCCCCACACAGGCTCAGCCCCCCTTGGAGCTGGACCTGGATGGCAGAGTTCACCTCTTTGGAGGCAGAAGACATTAATCAGGGCAGCGGCATTAGGTGGGAAGGATTTTGTTGGCGTGGCTTTCCGTCTTTGTGTGTGCCCTTAGCGCTCCTTCCCGAGGCGTGCAGGCCAGCAGCAGGGATGGGTCTGACACAAGAGACCTTGCCAGAAACCCAAACAGAACTTCGTTAATACAACACATTCTTTTTCTTTTTGTTTTCTTTTTCTTTTCCCTGGGAAAAGTAGAAACGAGAGGAAAAGAGACAGAGAGAGATCATTATGGCTAATTCTCTTTTAAATATCCAGGCCAATTCAGATAATGTTATAGCAAGGGCCATATTGAAACAATTTTTAAATAACCTTTCCCGCCTGCTTCTGCACAACCTTATCACTGTTTTTCCTACATAGGGAAACAAAACTCATACCAAGGCTTCGAGCGGTGCACAGGGCTTGCAATGTGCTCCAACAGCAGCTGCCTTGAACACACTCTGCAAGTGAAGGGCTCTGCTTCACCTTTTAAGGTACAGCTTCATAGCTGTGTGCTACATGGTTTTTATAAAACATTTTTAAAAACCACACTGCTGGCAAAAAAACCACATGAAGTGAAATCATCTCTTTAAAATGTATTTTTAAACAGTTTTTAAACAGTTCCCTCACACAGTGGAGCCCATTGAGTATACAAATAGCCAGCTGTAAATAACTGGGGGACGCAGAGCTGCAGAGCAGATCAAATACCCAAAGGCAGGGATA
This sequence comes from Cygnus atratus, assembly GCF_013377495.2. Lineage (NCBI taxonomy): Eukaryota > Metazoa > Chordata > Aves > Anseriformes > Anatidae > Cygnus > Cygnus atratus. The sequence goes on along the minus strand of NC_066363.1, from coordinate 26,759,483 downwards.
TTCAAAGCCAAGGTTTCATTAGCTGCATTTTAAAGCCTAGGGCAGTTGGAAAGAACCAGAAGCAACTTTGCGATCTCGGTGGCCCAATGCAGCTGTTGACTTCTGGGAGTCTTGTTCAAATCTGCTTCACAGTGAGAACATCTCCAAATCCTTCTCTGTAGTAGCAAGGGGAGGATGGGAGCTGAGACTCTTTGGTGATGGAGGCTGTGGAGAGAGCTCAGGAGAGCAGCAAGAGTGAGACATCTGTGTAACCTGCCACGTGAGAAAAGCCTAAGGGAATGGGGAAGTTCAGCCTGGTGAAGAGTTGAGGGCAGCCAGAAAATCTCTCTAAAGATACAGAAAGGAAGGCAGGGACCAATTAGTCTCATAAATCTACAGGGCCAGAAGAACAAGTAACAGTGTTTGAGTTACCAAAGTGCTGCGATAATAAAAATGCTGCAAAACATGCTCCTTTACAAGGAGTAAGAAGAGAAAGTGTTGTCAGGGAGCTGGACCAAAATAAAAAGGGGTTGATTTATTTCTGGATCTGCTGTAGATTTCCATCATGTCTTTAGCTTTTTCATCAGTGAAGAAGGTTCCAGGAGGATCAATGAATTGCTGTTGATGCAGGGCCCTAGTATGCAAGTTATAGTAGAAACAGTGATTGAACTTATATCATATTAATTTTGCTCCCATGTAGCTGCAAATGCGTCGGTGTACAAGAAAGGAAGATAATAGACAAAAAAAAATAAAGAAAAATAATAAACAACCTGTATTTTCTTTACAGTACAGGCCTTATAAAAAAGTGAGTCACCTGATGAACCGTAGATTTGTGTAGACTATTCACAAGTCATTCCTAGAAAGACAGCATCATTTGGGATTATTAGCTAATTTTTGGTTTTCTGAATTAGCAGCCAAAAGAACAAATGTTTAAGAAAAACTTTAAATGAGAGTTTAAAATGCTTCCATTCTTGTATACAAAAGAAAAAATATTTTGCTTTGATCAGTATGAAACGTTCCTTTGGGGGATTTGTAAGAGAAGTATATTAAGCAGCAGACTGAAGTCCCAGGGTGGGATATGGAGCCAATTTTTGTCATCCCTTAGCTCTGACTCTGGAGAAAATGGGGGTTCAATTGTCCTCTATCCCGAAGCCATAGCTGGGAAGGTATAGCCAGGCTACAGCACCACAAGGCAAAGGAAGCTTTCAAATGGGATGAGATGTTCTGCCTTTGGAGTCAGTGTTCTCCCACCAGCATCAGGACACATGTCCACCTTCTGGCTAAATGATGTGTCAGCGTCCCAAAAAGAGCTGCTGGAGACTCCCTCCTAGAAACACAAAGCAACCGTGTCAGAGCCATGCTAAGGACCGGCATGTCATAACCCTCTCAGGCAGTTATGGAAATTCAGCTTGGGCTCAATTCAGCCTGTAATTTTATTGAAATTATTCAATGAACTGGAATATCCAGCTGGCATTAGCTGGTAGTATCAGCGCAGCCAGAGTCAGGGATGCTAATTTTTCTACCCAACAACCAAAAACCAGCAAAAGAAAGGAATAGCACGGTTTGTTATCATTACAGAAGGTTATATATGCAACTTGGAGAAAAGGCTACAGAAGAGAAATAGGACTTCTGAAGAGGGTAATAAACCCTTGGATCAGCTTGGATAGGAACATGGTAGAGCTTCAGTCACTTGCAGCCTTTAAGTCATGATTGTCTGTCTTTCTGAAATACAGGCTGTGAAGTTAAGGGCCCGATGCCTGTATTATTAAGTAAGGTTTGATAACTTGTGCTGTGCGGGTCAGAGTACATACCAGTTGTGTTCAATTAGTGCCTTTATGTCCCCAACAATGAAACGAAAGTCAAGAACGGGACGGCGACAGTGACTGGCCCTACTCTTAGCATTGCGTTTGCAGTGTTAGATGTGTCACGCTGAAGGCTGTGCATGCACAGGGACCGACTGGAAAAGCTAGTTCTGGTTTCATTTATACATTGAATTGGTTGAAGGCAAGTCTATGTGTGATTGCTCACTTTACATTCACTCCCAGAGCTCTCACTTCTGATTTATCTTAAGTGACTTTGAACAAGTTTGAGCTCCTTTGAAACAGAGCACGCGGAGATAAGAACATCCATGCACAGACTCACCCTTCAATTATGATTTGAATTAAAACCTGGCTAGTTCCACTTCCAGGCTGTATGCAAACCAAATCACTGAGGCACCACACAACCCAGAACGGCGCATGACTTAATTGCTGATCACCGCTGACAGCCGGCTGGCTTGGGAGGCCAGCGACACGACGTACAGCCTGTCAACAAGAAGTGAGTCAGCAATAAATAAAGATAAGGATTCTGGGACCTCAGCTGATCCCAGCCAGCCTGTGGGGATGGCAGGAAGAGGAATTTTGAAACCTCTGATCTCTTAGGGAGCCGGTTCCAGCCAGGCCCAGTGGAAAAGGAACACAGGCCGATTGTTCCATGTCGCGGCCCAGACCGAGGTGGCTATTACGAAATGCCATTCTCTGTTGCGCAGCTGGTGTTTGAGAGTATGGCTGAGCCTGAGTGTACTGGTATGGTCTGGCTAGGTTTGAGTGCCCTGCAATCACCTGATCCTATTTCGTGGCCAATTTGCACCACCAGTTTTGTACATGGCAGAGGCTGTCCTGACACTTCTCCTGGTGGTAACCAGCAGGGATCTGCTGTCCCCAGACCAAAGAGACTCAGCAGAAAAGTTGGTTTTGCACGCACAAGCCTGACTCATCTTCCATGTACTGAGGAAATGGTTTTGTCCAGGAAATAGCCTACACCATCAAGGTCTTTTCACAAATGCTGTCCTCGGTGTTGTTCCTAGAAAACCATTCATACACAAGCACTGAACCAAGGCGGGTTAATCTCCGTGAAAGTGAGGTTGCAGCATTGCACAGAGAGTTTGCTGGGCCTGGAGCACGTTTCCCCCTGTAGATATGGGGACTGGGTGGCAGGTGAAGAGGTGGTACCCCAAGATGGGGTCTGCACCAGGGAACATCCTTCAGCAACAGGTCTGAGGCCCAGGCAGATGCCAGGGAGGGGTCAGTCCAGCTCCAAGCACAGGAAAATCTTACCACCCTTCACCCTAACCACTGCCTGTCCAAGAGGCCCCTTGGCTGGAGCTGAGGAGCGGAGGAGCAGAGGACAGCTTGTCCTCTAGCACCCCGGCTTCTCCCAGGCATAGTGGGCACCCAGCCCTGCTCCTTCCAGAGAATTGCATTTATTCCCTGGTGAAGGGAAAACACAAAATAAAGGAGCTTTCTCTGAGGAAAAGAAGTGATCAATGAAACTGTTGCTTCTGTGGTGCAGCTGCTTGATCTTGTGGGATATCGATGAGCAGCCCTTTGTGGGTTAGTATAAAGAACCAGTGCTGTCATGTTACCAAGATAAAATTATTCAGGTGTGAATTTCCCATTCCTTTAAGACGTCAAAAAAACAAACAAACAAAAAAAACACAAACCAACAACAACAAAAAACACATTGGCAGCAACCTCTGAGCACATCCTATTCTTCTTTCCTCCTCAGAACCATGGTAGAAAAACAGTTTATTGATCTCTGCTAAGAAATCAAATGTTGTTATAACTCCAAAGGGTGTCCAGTTACAGAGAAAATCGGTGGTAATCGGAAGCGTCGCGCAGACCTCATCTGACCCTGCTCATTCCGGAACAGAAAACTGTTTTTGTCTAACTCCGAAAGAAACCAGACAAGCCTTGCAAGGTTACTTATAATCCTGACACCACTCTCAGAATTGCCATATGCTGGGAACATGCCTTCTTGCCTATCTACAGTATATATCTGAAGGACTTTGTTACAGCCCTGATATTTGGCATATCTTAAGCCTATTTGGAACATCAACACCATCAATCACTTGGTATGGGGCCGAGCAGCTGGATGAACCTTGGCTATCATGCGAAGGCTATTTGTCATCTGGGCAAGTCTGTTTGGCATACAATGCTCCAGTCCCAGAACAATTTTCCCTCTCCAAAAATATTCTCTTTGATTCAGGAAACACGTGATTAATAATGAACGAGGGCTTAAAGATGGAGGTCAAGGCTGAAGTCTTAACCAAACAAGTGCATTTCTTGCTAATGTCTGCCTCAGCCTTCAAATATTCCCTTGAAGAGCACCCTCAGTGGAGAAATCCTAGACTGTTCTCAAATAACACAAAATCCAAGAGTCCTGAGTGGCTGTGGCCACAACAGAGGTTTTCTTCAGCTGTGATGATGTTGTTCTTACAAATCAGTAGCTAGACAAGAAATCTGTAATAGCAACCTACATCTAGGATGAACCGTGCCCACGTTAAATTCCCCTTCTCTAACACAAGTGATACTTGGCACATCTGACATTTAAGCAATTAGCCCTCTCTTTAAAATAAGAAATATTAGCTAAAGTATCTTAACCATCTGTGTGAGCCAAAATAAGAGCAGGGGAGTTTACACAAACAGTCTTAGCATGCTTAACAAGCGTGTAGCTAATGATTTATTTTTTTAAGCCTCAACAATAGAGGCTACTGGATATAAGCAAGTACTTCGTCACTTGTGTCTTTGTGCTGCTAATGAAAGACTAGTAATTAGTGGGTGACTAAACTTCAAAAGTACATGTTACTTCAATACGCTGGGTTGTAAAAGACAGATTGTCCCCAGCCATCTGCAGAGCCAGAAGGAAAAGGGAGGAGAAAAATATTTTGAAAGTTTGCCTTATCAATTAGTGTATTTTGTTCATAGCTGCAGCCCCACTTCTTAGCCTCTCTTCATCGCTTATCTCTCCACATCTTCTCTGTGTTTGCCAGTTGTCTAACCTTGTTTAGGATGTAAATAGACAGGGAAGTTGTGTGGCGTTGTACTTTTATAAACAGATCCCAACAGAAGGCAGCGCAGTCTAGCATCTGACTTGCTGTGGGGCTTGCCGGGTAGGGAGCACATGCCGTGCTTCTGCTTACAGGGACAACCCCGCTAAGCAATGACAATGCATGGAAAACCCAAATTTGTTAGTGCTCATTGTTACTAAAGCAGGGTGAGCGACCTTGTCATATTTAACAGCGTTGAGCAGACACAGCGGTGTAGATCCTGAGGGAAAAAAAAAAAAAAAAAAAAAAAAAAGAATTTCCACCAGTGATGTAATAACATACCCAGATAATTAACCCCTTTCCCGCTTCCAACGGCTCAAATAACTGCATAGCCCAGCTGGCAAACTCACAATGCACACCCGTGCAGTCAACATTTGTATAAACGAAGCCCCAAACAAAATCAGAAGCGGTCTGTCTCGTCCCCAGACAAGTGCAGCATTCGGAGGGGAGCATGGCTCCAGCCCCGCCGTGGCCATGCTACTGCCGGCACTGCCACCTCCCCAGCTGTCTCCCAGCAGCACAGGAGGTACGAGCGATGGCAAGAAGCAACCCAAGGGTATGGCAAAAGATGCACGTCTTAGCTGCTTTTCCAGCGGAGCTGAAAGCTCTAGGGACTGAGGAGTGAAATACCTTGTTTACCGCTAAATTCCTGATTCATGTAACTAAGCAACACAGCGCTACGGCTCCAGAAAATGGAAGCAAAGTTAGTTTTTTAACAATGCCACATTACCTTTGTACGTCTTGTTCCAACTCTCCCTCAGGGTCTTACATGAATGAATCAGAAAATTGCTCCCTTATGCGAGGCTTGTGTCTGCACCTGCATTAAATTCATGTCAGAGAGGGGTGGAGGAGGCGATGCTGGGTGCACCAACGGGATGGTACATCCGGATCGCAGCGCTCGCTCTGCTCAACACGACAATTGCCTTTAATAGCTTTTTGAGGCAAGACAAGAAATGAGCCTTGCACCAGTGGTGGTCCCTTCAGACTAAAAAAAAAAAAAAAAAAATGGAATAAAAGAATAAAAACAATTTGGGGGCTTGTTAAGCTTAGTGTCTGTCTCCCATATGGCTGGTCATCCCCCAGCAAACAGAGATACAGTGTCCATGTAAATGGGAATTAATTGCTGACACTTAGAGCATTTTTTTTTAAAAAAAAAGGTACTTCCTTTGCACCAGACTAATATTTTCGATGGTAGAAAACTGGAGTTTCAAACGGTCGAGTTTGAGGCCTGCGGGTGTCTCGGAGACGGATTCCTGGAGCGATGCCCACAGCCCTGGTCTGGCACGGAGCCAGACACGGAGCTGAAAGGAAAGGGCCTGTTTTCTGGTTCTGGTGCTGGAGGCCGCTTCCACCACTCTGGCACGGGCGGATCAGAAACTGGGCTCAGCCTTGAACCCGAGCATTAGACTAAACCTAATCTGAAGCTTCGGCCCGCTTCACATCATTCCCGGTGGTTAATTCCAGCTGTTCAACTTCTCCCCCCATCCCTGAGCCAGGGAGGGTTTTGTTGACAAATTTGCCACGCATTTCAAGGAAAGCAGGATCTGGCCAAGGCTTTGGGGTTATATATTTTTTTTCCACTTCAGGAAATGGAAGTGTTGGCAAAAATATTCTCCGTTGTTTAGGATAAGAGAGTGTTTGGACATATCCAGTTTTAAGCGGTCTGCTTAGTCTGATACTCTTGATATATGAGACAGCAAAGAAATATGTCTAGGAGTCTTGGAATGAGGCATCTTTTTTATAAGATGAGTGAAATACACACGAGGATGAAATATTACTTGCATATTACCACCAAAGCTGGTTAAAATTCACTCAATTGACTCCAGATGTGGGTTTCTTCAGCAATTTTAAAGTTAGCACTACTGTAACTAGGTGTGAGGCCAAGGCAAACTACTCTAGTGCTTTATAGCACTTGGAAGCTACAGTAGTCAAATCAAAATATGTTACAAGAGAATCAGTTTCTCTAAGCTTAGCAGCAGGAAGGATTTAATATACTGAATACAGCCAACCCATCTTCATTTGAAAGAACATAAAATAAATCCTTACCACATTTGTGACTTACTATTTGCATAAAGGACCCGGTTCACGAAGCAGATCCCTGGCATTACTCATGCAAGCAGGGCCATGCAGCTCCACAATACTTTTTTTAAAATTTATTTCCATGAGGTTGCAGCTGCAGTTCAGGTGAGCATGCATCTCCATGCCCTGCTAATGCAGGTCAGTCACCCGAATATTGTAAGCTACTTTTCAAAATTTATTTGGTGTGTAATGGAAGATATAAATTCTACTTTTTTACTCTTTCCCTCTGCCAGCTCATTCTCCTTGCAATTAGGAACTCTGTGTAAAAGCTTCACAGAGGAATCCACTGCGGTACTCACCAGCAGTAAGTTTTACTTGTCCTACATTGAGTGGCACAGGATATTTTAACAATGTCTTTTAGCATCTTATCTGTGAACTAACCACCTATGTTTACACTGGCACAGAACATTTCAATTACTGTCTTCAGCTTTCCCCCCCTATCAGGCACAGCCAGGATGCCCGTCCTCTGCCCTGCTCAGTGAGGAGAGGATCTCCATGGTAAGAGATATTCAAACACACCAAAAGATAAAATGACTACATTTCCCCAGCAGCTCCAACCTTTTCTGCTTTTTCCATTGCAAGCCTGCTAAGATCTTGGTATTAAGGCCCCACGTTTAAGAGCGAGGAGTTTGCCACCTTTATTGAATTTACTTGAGTTAATGTTCTTCTTTATTGATTTCAAAATAGAGGGGCCCTTGGAAATATGACCCAAGTGCACCCTAAAAAAAAATAAAGAAACTGTAACCCAAAATGATTTATTTTTAAGTTAGGACATTGCTCTGTGTAAACCAGTCCTCTGACTTCTGAACATTTAAAGCTGGTAATATTGCAGCCATGCTATAGTGGAATGACAGACGTGCTGCACTTCCACCATGGAAAATACTTTTCCTGTCTGTAAAGGAAGAAGTAAGATTTGCCACAAAATTGCACAGCAACCTAAGTGTTTAAGACTTTCTCTAAACCACTCAAAACCAGCTCCTTTCTGCATGATGTTTCCAGTGTGGGCATATTGCAAGAGGATAATTTTAATATATAATTTAAGGTGGCCAGGTAAGTCTCTTTTAATATATTTCATATAGTAAAGGTTTAGAAAGAAAACCTGAGGTCATCTAGGGGTTTTGATTGACATTCTCTTGAAACAGATTTTTCAGACAACTGTGTTAGTGTGTGTTGGTGATATAAGGACGTATCCTCTGCTGGTAAAAATCAGTGTGTAGGTCCACACATGGCAGGGGATCTTTGCCAAGTTACAAAAGATCTCATGCAAATTTTCTCTGATGATCTTAGAATACTTTGGTTCTTTGGTAAAACATTGTTTAACTCAAAGTTTAGAAGAGATGTGAGCAGCAGAAAAAAAGTGACAATAAACCAGATGAAAATATCTCAAACTTAAGAACCCTTGGCATGCTACACAGCACTATTTGATTAAGTGAAGTTGTAACACAAAGACAAGGATTAATCACACAAAGGAGCAACATAATTAATTGCAAAAGCTAAGGGAGAATTTCAAGAAAGAATGCATCCTTTCATTTAGCTTACAAAAATACAATTAGTAATTATTACTGATTTCCTGGAGAAAGTCCAGAGCAGAATTAAAAATATCTTGAGTCACAAGGAAGTTCATTGGTCTGCAGGGACAGACATGCTTGGCTCCGTGAAGCTTGTATTTGTTCAGCAAACTTCTTGTTTTTAAAATGATCCAGGCTGAGTTACACATCAGGACACCCATGACTGGGTCTGTGCCAGCACTCGGGAACTCTTATTTTTAAGTGCCTTTTACCTGTTTTAAATAAAATCAGATTTCTGCCTGAAAATTTTGTAACAGCTGCTGCTACAGGTAATATTTAAAGATCACTGTAATTCAGACAGATCGTTACAAGCAATCAGAAAAAATAAAAAAATCATCCATTTTAAAATAAATACATTATAAAGGCATCATGAGCAGATCAATTTTACCTAAATTATTTTAGCTCGTGTGGGGGAAATTGATGCACTTGAGAGGAACAATATCCTTTAAACATTTATCTGCCTGGGATCATCTGATCCTGCCTGTTTGTTCCAGCCTGCAGACCAACACTTCGATCACAGGCATCCGATCACAGTGTGCAGCTGAGGGCCCCATGAGGGGTCCCATGTGGGGCCCTCAGCTCCCACACAGCACCGCTGCCTTCTCGGCCTCTTCTTATTTAAAACTCCCAGAAAAGCATTGAGCTCTGTATTTTCTGTACTCGCTTGCAGCCTTCGTTTGCACAAGGTCGGCTTGGTAGCCCCTAGGTTTGGTGGAAAGTTCCCGGTTTACTTCAGCAGGAGTTGAATCAGACCACAGGGAGTTGTGCTTCCTCAGCCTGACAGCAAAATGCCTAGCCTCACATCTCAGGTTCGTGTAAAACGCTCGTGATAAGGAGTTGTAGTGTATGGAAATTAGTCGAGAAAAATAAGCAGAAAAATCTGAGAATCTGGCCAGGAGCTTTTCAAAGGCAAGGAGTATGCCTGCAGTACCCCACTGGTGCACGTGGATACAGACTCAGTATGCGGGCAGATAGCCTGGGTAAGCCTGGCTTGCAGTGAAATGTGCCTGCTTGCCCTGACTTAAGCCAAGCTGCCTGTGCAAGTTAATTTCCAGGCTTCCTTTATACACCGTCTGCCTTCAAAGGCATCTCTAGGCAATTCTGTTTCCAGTGCAACAGTCCTGTTATGTTATCCTCTTGATTATGAACACAAAGTGCAGCACGGGAGGTTCCCTCTGAAGTCCAGGAAGCACTTCACTGTGCAGGTGACCAAACACTGGCACAGGTTGCCCAGAGAGGCTGTGGAGTCTCCTCCTTGGGGATCTTCAGAAGCCGCCTGGACGTGGGCCTGGGCACCCTGCTCTGGGTGGCCCTGCTGGAGCAGGGGTTGGGCCAGGTGGCCTCCAGAGGGCCCTGCCAGCCTCAGCCATCCTGTGACGCTGTGATTATTTGAAAAGGGATTAGTGCCTAAATTCTCACTGAAGCTCGGCCCGTTGGTTACAAAGAGCCAGGCTGTGGCCTGCAGCCTTGACGCCTTGTGCTGCTGGCTGAGAGCTGCCCGGTGCCCGAGGGCCGTGGTGGGAGCAGGGCCAGCAGAGCCAGGTGCACGCCATCTCCTCCTGCACTGCCCAGGAAAGGGAGCAGGAACAAATTATTCTGGGAGACATTCCAAAGTGGAAGGAGCTTGAGCAACCCTCAGGTTGTTTTAGCCTAGCTTTGGGATAAAGATAGCAGAGAACAAACCTCAAAATCTGTCAGCCACAGACACCTCTATGTACATCCATGCATCCTCCCCACTTAGCTGAAATCAGCTTAGTGTTACCCAAAATGCTTCTGCTACATTATATTTCACTGTAACCAGGCATTTCATTTTGCTTGCTTTCTATGGTGCTGTTGAATACACACTTTGTACATCTTCTGTGGTGCATGAAAGCACAGATAACCCATTTTATTTGAAGTTGTTAGCATTTTATTTAAAGTTCTTAGCAAATGCCCATGTGGCACTGATGAAAATACAGACTCTAGCTGTGAACTGCTTCAAATAGAAAACGCCAGGGAGACTCCGGTATTTACAGAGAGATGGATGAGTTACATGATCTAATAGGTCTTTTCCATCTCAGTTTTTATCATTATGATTCATGCTAATTGTTAGTGGGAAATTACTTAGTGTCAGTAATAGAGGTGACACATTCATTTCTTTGTAGTCATTGCACATATATTGCATTTGAGGTGAGAGAAAGGGTTTACTTCTCCTCTCCTTTTCCCAGATGCATGTTTGGATTTCATGCATAAATAGTCTTTCTTCCCTTAATCTGATTCACATGACAGTATGCATTTGCATAAAGCTTCTTCTTGGGAAAACCATTCAAACCTTTATCTAGAGACACTAGACATGTCGCAGAATTATGTCCTGCTTTACAAGACAGCTTTTTTTTTCCTTTCCTTTCCTTTTTTTTTTTTTTCCTCCTGATGCATTATTTGTATCATATGCTAATTTATTATAATGGTTATTAAGAGCACCAGGCCTTGCCTTTCAGCTTCCCACATTTCCCCAGGCATACCTTAACATTCCTCACTTTTCAGCTGTGCTCATCTTCTGTCAGGAAATAAAGAACAATTAATACACACTGCAGATAAAAATGTTCACACCAACCCACTCACTATTTGTTGTGGCTACAACTCCAATGTGCTCTGTGCTTTCTAGGCATCCTAGCTGGATCTGCCCCAGCAGGATGTGAATGGTAACCTAACATAAAGCTGCTCATTTTCACCATACCACCTGTGGTTGGCCAGAGGGACAGTGCTATAATTTAGCCTAAAAATCAAACTCTGCTTCAAATAAAGCTCAGATTCAGACCTGGGACTTTAAAATCTTCCAGTCTGTGCTTCAGAGCTACTTACCTGTTGTCATGGAGGGAAGTCAGGATAGCAATTGCCCTTGCTGGATTTTGGCTGTCTTAGGCTAAAATCTCACCCCCGGTAGCTCCACTCATCCAAGCCCTCGAGACCAGGGCTGTAGAAAAGCCCTTTTCACTTCAAACTCACCCAGTTCTCTAACCAACAAAGGAGGTTTCAAACTCCTACCTCACCTCCTTCCTGAATTTCTTGTGAAATGCTCCTACCGCAGATGGAGTTCATACTCCAGAGCTTTGAGTTGATGTTCTTAGGTCAACAGAGTTACACTGGGATAGAGCTAAGCTGTGACTCTATCCCTGGCTTCCACTTTGGCCCATTTCTGCTTCTTGGATTCTGGGCAATATCCTTCTGAACTCTGACAAAATGTAGTGCATGGGATAACTCATTTTTGTGGCTATGTAACTGAAGAAAGAGAGATCCGGTCTTTACAACCTTAGTTTTGAAAAAGCCTGTGATTTATAATGTAGCAGCAAATCTAGATATATTTTATAGCTTTTAATAAACAGTGAGATTGTGCTGGACATTTTTATGAAACTAAGTTCCTTTAGTCCCAGTCCTGAAGTAGAGGTTTGAATGAAGCCAGTATCAATATTTTTTTCTTGATACAGTATCATGTGTTTTAGAAAGCCAAAATCTGTATAAACTTCACCTAAAACAGTACTTTTCTGTGGAGTCACGATGTCTCAAGTTGATACGATATTTATCATCATCACTGAGTTATAAAGTGTCTTCTTGGGAAAGAGAGGTGTAGATAGATTTTATATCAACATTAAGTCAATAGTTAGAATAAGAATAGATTAGCATTCATTCAATACAGTGCTAGAATGGTGTCAAGGGGGTTTGTGACACCATAAACCACAAAAGCACAAGTCAATTAGGCTGTCCTATGGGAAGATTTCGAATTTTCAGCTCAGCTGAAGTGGCTCTCTGAACTAAAACAGTGATAAATATAGCAGTACATCACTGTGTGTATGTTTAGATACCCACATAAAATTATTTCAAGCAGTCAGAAGGATGCAGGTAAGTGCCTTCCAATGAAACAAATGAAGGCAAAATTTTAAACCCAATCATCTACATTTTAAAATCACAGCTATTTTTATATCAATTATTTCACTGAGATAATTGGTAAGAGCAATAGTTTTCTGAATGGGGCCCTAAATTTCCAAAATGTAGCAACAGTCCTCAATTATCAAGCTTGCTTAATGTGCACACAAATTAAAGAAGGTGAAGGTTAAATATTATATTTGAAAATAATTCAGTAATCAGGAAATGGATCTTTTAAAAAGAGACAAAAATGATTCAGTGGGAGGCAAGCATGCTGCTGCTGCTGCTGTTCAGTGCAATCTCTGCATTCCTAATTATTCCATGTTGAGTAATATATTATAAAAAGGAGAAGGTGTTATGTATGTGCAGTATCAAGTCATTTATTAAGGAAAGGGGAAGTAAAGTAAATCAGAGAATTCATCTATTATGAGCTATTGAAGGTCTATGATTCAGAAGCACTTTGGTACTCAGCACACTGAAGTAGTGGTATCCGTCATCTGGGCTGATGGAGATAACCATCCATATGAAGACTTCAGTTTTGTTTCTTGGATATGTTCAACTATCATTAAAACAACAACAGAAAAAGGCAACACGAAGTTGCTTGGACAGACCTCAACCCCTATCTGTAATCGTTACACTGCTCAGCAGAGAGACTCAAACGCACCCCCACGTTTTGAAAGAGCAAGTGCTCACAACACTGGTGACACTGCCAGCTGCCTTACTCCCCGGGTGTCTTGCACTCTCTGCTGAAACGGGGGGTTCATTCAAAGCCTACAGAGTATTCTGCCATGTACATGTAGCATGAACAGTGCCGTAGACCCGTGAGACTCTTCCTCAAGAGGGACTTCTCTTTCTATGTCCTCATAACCCTGTTTCCACCCTCCCTGAGTCCCATAGAGAAATTAAATGAAGGGAGAAATTTACTGAAAAGGGAACAACTCCACATAAGCATACCTCAGATATATTCTTTTGTATCCCCTGCAATGAAACACGTACACAGCTCTGAGATATAAATAGCTCTTCTGTAACGAGCAAGCAGCTTTCCCAGGAGACCAGTGTCTGCTCTCAGGCTCAGGTTGGATTACACAGCACCCGCTCGAGTTTCTCTCTTCTTGCTGTTGTCTGCACAGTTCAAGAGGATGCACAGGAGAAAGACTGCCAATGAAAGAAGGAGCTAGCAGAGCTCACCCCTGTTTCTTCCAACAAGCTGGATATGCAAGATGTTTGTACAACACCCATTCAGGGAATGTGCGTGTCTACGTGTGGTTCCTAGCCTGCCAACAATGCTTATTCTCCAGGGAGAAGCTGGGGAATACCCTGTGGCTGGAGGACAGCCAAAGATAGTGACAGCACCAAGTTATCTCTAAGCTTTTGTTTTACCGTGGCATATTCCTCCTCAACATCTGTTGGTCATTTACTGGCAAACACTGAAATGACAAATAAATATGGTATTCAAATGTACCACGGTGTGCAGGGCAGAAAGTGTCAGGGTCTTAGGGACTGAGGTGCACGAGGTCAAGCACCGGCAAAGGGATGGAGCAACCCCTCTGCTCCCTGCCCTGGTCTGACTTCAGCCCTGCTGATCTCCGTGCAAACACTGTCCTGCTTTCTGGTGTGGCGGGGCTAAGTGCAAACTGCAGCAGTGACAGAAACATGTATCTCCCTCTGCCCAAACTGCTTCCCAACTCTGCCTTGAAATCGATAAGAAACACTTAGGATTGCCTTTTTCCTGTCCAGCACATGGAGTTATTTTGAGACTCGTGGGCAGGATGGTTTGAGCAACTGCTGTTCTCAAGCGTCTCAGGGCCAAAAGAACAGTGCTAGCCGTTGCGAGACTTTCCTGCTTCTTGCTGAAGAGATGCTGGGGAAGCATGTCCCGAAATGAGCAATGTGACAGTAAGGTCAGAACAAAACAAACAAGCAAACAACAACAAAAAAACAACACAACAAATCAAAACAAAACCCAGCCAAGCACCACCACCACCACCACAAGCACCCCATACCCCTGCGGATAAGTCTGTAGAGCCATAGCTATAGAATAAAGGGAATACCTCCCACCTGCTAATTGTAATGATTGCTCTTCTCACAAATACAAATCTACCAAACCAGGAGAGCACTGTCTTTGGAAAATGGTCATTCCCCAAGGGTGCCCTGAGGACAGCCAACTTAGGTGTGCCCATCCCCAGAGATCTCCTGTATCCGTAGCGAATAAGAAATCATGTAAGTCTGCATCTATGACCAAACATCGTTAGGTTTCTGAGGTGAGGAATGTCTGCTTTTTGCCTGCTAAGATCAGTAACAGCTGAGGAAATCCAACAACACTCTTTATAAGCCCCTTAGAGCTTATAAAATGGCATTAGCTATTATCATAGTTAATATTGCTTGATGTGGAAATATAAACTTGGGAAAACAAGTACTAAAACATTTGTGTAAATGTAACTCCTGACATTTATATTTATTAATGTGCTTTTGAATAGTATTCCATATTAAAAAAGAGATTGATTACTCTGAATGTGGAAAATACCACGTTGTCACTAATATATTTTATTTGATTACAAAAGCAATATAAAAAGGTTTTTAATATAATTCTTATGCACAATTCAGTATGCAAGATTTTTTTTTTTCAAATCTAACACACTTGACAAGAAACAGATATGTTGAAAGACATCAATAAATGTACTGATTAAGAGTTTGAGACACTTACTTTAAAAATCTGGAGCAAAGGATGACTATTCTAATTACCTGAGACATGTGAAGTCAATTGTCCTTAATACTTTAAGAATGACAGATTACAAATGAATAGATATTAGGGCTTTCTGCTCTATTGCTTGCTGAAGAAGCTGTTGAAGGACAAGTACTTGGATATGTCACCTTGTGTCTGGGGAGGAGGGGAGCAAAGAAGACTGAAAGGATGGTGATGGGAAAAGTGAGATTATCTCAGTGTTGCATTCTTTCCTAAATCCAAAGTGGGAACTGATTCTCCAAGAGAAAACAAGGCTTTGTGTTTTTCAATTAGAAATACTTAAAGGCATATGCAGCTAAGCTCCAAGTGTTAGGCTCTCTTCACAGCTCTGGGTACCTCTAAGAAATCACACAGACCATATTTATTTCCCATATATATTAAAAAATATATTTTTTTCTCTTTACTGCTGGGATGACGCTCCCCTCAGACCGAGCTTTCTGCTGCTTTCAAGAGAAAAGTCTCACACAGCTAAACGGGTAACGATGTTAATACCAACCTCCAGCTAAATAAAGACCCGGACTTTGTTCTAAGCGCCTCGGTGAGCTGCTCTGCCTTCAAACAGAAGGGGCACACCTGGGACCCAGCCCTGCTCCTCGGCAGGTCAGGAAGAGAAGAGCTGAATTTTAGATGGAAACAAACCATGAACGTGAATTCTGAAGGTGCGATACTCGGGCTTTTAGCCCAGAGCCACAGCATGAGGCCAGAGTTAGCACAGTCACCTACTTTACATCTCCTGCGTGAAATAAAACACAATTTGCTGCTTCCGGCGGGCAAGCCCATTAGGGAGCCTTTGCTGTTGCGTTTGCAAATAGCCCCACGAGGCAAAGAAAGCTCAGCAGAGGTCCCACAGCAAGCATGGGAGGTGCCACGGGAGGTTAGCACGCAGAGCAGCAGCCCGGTCACCCCTCCTCAGAGAGGGACAGAAGGGGACTGACAGTCCAACTGCATCCTCCCCGTGACTGACACTCATGTGCTAATGTCTGCCTGCCACTCTTCACACAAACCTCCCTGAGACCAGTGACCTCGCCACGGAGGTATTTATGACATGTTCATTACCCTGCACCTGAACACCTGGAAGAGAAAGCCTCTGTACTCCATTACCAGTCCTCCGAGTTGTGCCGTTCCACTAATTGCATTTTATTCTCATTTATTATAAATAATGTGCCTATTTCTCTGTCCTCTTTTTCTCTTTCCACATGAGGTGCAATGTAGAAAAATGATTTACTCTTTTATGTAAGTCACCAAACAAGAAAATGAGACTATGTTTCTGTTCAAATCCACAAGAAAGAAAATGGCTTTAATAAAAAATGCTTTGTACCTAAAATAATAATGTTTATTTATGGAAATCAATATTGGCATCTATTGTCCCCAACCCAATTAACATTCCATTAGCACAGAACAGTCACGGGCAGTGACTGAACACCAAATGCAGCTCTTGAGAAGTAAGATTTCAGCAAACACGTAGAAATGTACCCAAGTTTATCACAACTGGTAAAGGACACAACAAAACCAGCAAATCACTGATAACCATTATAAACTCAGCAGCACATCTTTTAATATCTTGGTCCTCTAAACACAAGGGATATTTACCCGGCCTGAGCTTTAGCAACACAACCTCCCTTGTAGAAACAAAATGCCAGTTAAATAGAGGCCTTGTTCTTCTGTGGCTTCTCCAGAATTTAGCCCAAGATGAACTCGAGCTAGTATATCTGTGTTGCCATTGGGTTCAAATATCCCCACCGCACACGGGACTCATCATCAAAGTTTTTGTGGTTTTGTTGTTGTTGTTGTTGTTGTTGTTTTTTTCCAGAAAGGCCATTCTGTTCAGAGTGGACAAATTAAAAAAGGAGCAGACAAATGACACGCATTTAAAAGTCCAGAACGTGGACTCCTTACTCCTTCCCCTGTGATAGACTTAGAAAAAATACGTGTAGCAGCAGAGCCCCAAATTCATCTTACAAATTATATAAGGGTATTTGCTCATCAAGCCATGTGAGAGAGTCACAGGACCTGACCGTCCTGCTTGTGGAGAAATAGAGTTTCTCAAAAATTCACTGCCCTGCCAGTAGGGAACTACAGTCTTGGCTATAGTTGCGATGTCCTAAAAATTTATCCGCTCTGGAGAGAGGAAATGCTTTCAAGAAGCACTCAAGAAAACAGGACCAAAGTTACGGGGTGATGTTCTCCTCCAAGTGTTTGAGGTAAGAGGGAAATGTGAAATTTGAAGGTGACAGAACAGTAGCTGTCTGCCAGGGTCAGAAAATAAATTGAAAGCTGACTTATAAACCACTTATTTGTAACACAAAATGAGTGAAGACATAGAAATTGAACCGGAGAATTGTCTTTTCCTCCCACTTTAGCCCCTACTTGAGAACAATCAGAAATTCTCAGTAATTTGGCACAATGGCCCGTTCTCCTGCTAGTCTCCTCGGTGCATTTCATTTCTTCCAGTTATTCTCAAAGAGCTTCATTAGGCAACCAATTATATGATTCATACACATCTAGGAGAGAAAATATTTTAGTGAACTATTACAGTTCCTGACTCTACATTCTTACGGTCAAATCCACAGGGACACGGGACAAATTTATCTATATAACCACACAAATCTTTCCATTTTCCCCAAGGTACAGCAACTAGGTTTAATTATAATTAAACCTTTACTTAAATGAAAGTAATTCCATATTACTTCTGTCCAGGTGAGACAAACTTATATGTATTTAAAGGGCTTGGGGTAAAAAAGAGTTGTGATGCAACTAAAAGATTTTAACGGACTGAGCACACCAAAACAGGGACATTTTGTCCAACAAAAAAGTATCAGAACGTAGATTTTAGGAAAGAAAAATCCCAGCTCGAAGCAACCTGAAGATGTTTCAAAGCACCTTTACTCCCAAGAGGGCAAAAGAAAGAAGAAAATCCAGCTAACCCCAACCATAGACATTTTCTTGTCTGATAAGTCCAGAGCCAGGTGGCTAGAATAAAAGATTTGTGTTTATCTGTTGGGAGATCAGCGCCGATTCATTCTCATTACACTGCAGCGAGCTCACCTGTGAGGCTTTATGGATGCCTTGGGGGAAAGAGCTCAGCAGGGGCTAACTTCTTGTTGAGGGGGAAGAAAGGAGAGGTGAGATTTGGGTTTTAATTGGTGCAAGGGGAAATCCCCTCTCTTTTATATACGTGGAACAGAGAAAAACACAGGTACTAACAGTAATAATAAAAAGTGTTAGGACAGGGGTTTTGCTGAGCACAATTCTCTAAGCGTTTCCAGGTCAGCTTGGAGGTGGGGGAAGGGAGTTATCATTCTAACAGCTTCCCCTGAGGTTCGGTGGGGAGCTCAGTCGCGAGATTTGTGGGAAGCTTTAGCAAGTGTGAAAGCAGTGAGTTTATTGCTTGAATTAACTCTGAGCTGAGGAATAAAGTACGCTTAATGCACTTTTAAAGCACCGTGCTTTACCTCCCCGTTTGTTTCTATAAAAGGATGCTTCCTAAGCAGATCCGTGCAGTATATTTGTCCCTCTGGGTTTTACCTTGATTTGCTTGGCTGATCCAGACCTAAGAGACTTGAATATCTGCTCCCAGAAGTCATTCTTTCACCGTGAACCACTGATTACTCTCTTGCTTTCCATTTAAAAGACTCCAACTTGCAAGACTGCAGATTTCACATGCTGGAAACCTAAAATGCCAATGCTTCTCTCTACTGCGCTAACTGCACACATAAAAGAAATCAGTTAAAACCAGCCAGAATAGTTGCTTTAGCCCATTTTGCAGGTGATGTGAAATAAAATGCCAGGCTGTTTAAAAGCAAGAACAAAAAGAAAAAAGAAAAAAAAGAAAAGAAAAAGAAAAAGAACAACATCCAACTTTTGCATATGGCTGCAAGGCAGTCTATTTTGAACAAAACCCTCTTAAGTTATTCCAAAAGGACTTGCTTGTGTAGGCAAAGCCTCCCCATAGCAGCGAGCGTATTTCTTTGTGTTGCTCTCCGCCTGCTCGGCCGCTGCCTGCCAAAGGCCACAAAGAGCCAGCCCTCGCCCGTTTTATGGCAGACGGGGAGACTTTTTCAGGGCCTCCCCATCAGTTTCTTCACTCCACGATAAAATTCGTGAAAAATTATATTACTCCCCCCTGCCAATTTGAACAGGAAGCACTTACTGCTGGCAAATGTTTTGTATTTTGGTATTTGTGAATTCTCTTTCTTTTTCCTTTTTCTTTTCTTTTCTTTTCTTTTCTTTTCTTTCTTTTTTCTTTTCTTTTCCTTTCTTTTCTTCTCTTTTCTTCTCTCTCTTTTTTTTTTTCCTTTTTTTTTTTTTTTTATTTCCTGCATCTAGCTCCTTTTTAGGGTAGGCAGCTGCCTACTTTGCGTAACCCTAAAGCTGTCCCTGGCAAATGCTGTGTTGTATTCCCACTGAGACTGTGAAGTTTACAGAATAACAGGGCTGCTTTAATGTGGCAAATGGAAAGGCCGGAGATAGGCCAAAATTACTTTGACATTTAAAAAATCCAGCATCTTTTGCTTTACACCTTCACTTAGTGCTGGAGTTAAGAAACATTTAAAAAATAAAGCTTTACAGATTCCTGTTAAATCTAACTATTTCATACTGTGTAATTAATTGTGCCCTTGCTCTTTCAATCCTCTTGAACTGAAATTAACAACATTGTGGGAAGCTTTGACTTTTACAAAGATGTATAGTTTAAAAACTGTTAAGAAATACCGACTCAAAGAACAAAGCAAGAGAAACATAATAAACAGTCTGTCTGGGGGAGAAACAAGCCCATTTCTTCATCTTTTTCTTTGTCAGCTGCAACTTCCCCCACCTCAGTGCATCTCACAAAGTGAGTAAGTCGAAGTAGAGCGAGGATGCACGGTACGGTGACACAGAAATCTTCTGGCTCCACAACACCCATTTACTTTCATCTACGTTGTGCTCTGTCAGCTGCACACTACAGAAAAAATACCCCATGTACCTTTCTATCCTGTTTAATACCCAGGATCTACTGAAGCCAAAAAAATTGGGGTGGGGAGTTATTTGTCCTTAGTCCATTTAATTTTTTCATCACGAGGAACAACTAGCCCCACGCTGTTGATATTATTATGTTGTAACTCAAAAGGGAAGCACTAATGTGCTTTTTCATACTATTTTTCTGGAGCCTGGCCTGCCCTGTGGAGAGCACGAGGGCAAACAGCAGGGTCAGCTGTGGCTGGCCAACATTTGTGCCACCGCTTCCCACGCAGGTCCTACCAGCAGCCTCTGCACCTCTCATTCGGGGGTCTCAACCTCCAGAGGCACGTGCCAACCTGCTGGGAGAGGAAACAAAGGAAGTTCACTGCTGCAACGAGAGACAAAAGCCAGCATGCACTCTTGGTGGTCAGAAGGGTGATTACTCTCCAGAGTCGGTCCTGATGACTTCAGCACGCAGTATGAAAACTGACTAGTGTACTAACTTAAATGCCTAGCCTCTGGCTTTCTTTTTCCCCAATGAAACAAGATCAAAAATAAAGAAGCCTAAGGTTTTTGGGGAATGTCATTGACATGTAAGTAAAATACTGAAAGAACTAAACACACATCTTGCTTGAAAAAGAAGTTAGGATTTCCACCATCATCTCCAGTGGAATCTGGCTGAGCTCTGAGGACGAGATGCAGTGGTTTTTATCCCAGGCTCACTAAACAAAGACAGAAGAAGCCTTGGAGAGCTGCACCCAGTGCTTGCCATGGAGAGGACAGGAATATGGCCACTGGCTTCAAAGTGAGCAGCGGGAGCCATTTATCTGGGTGGCACCCATGCTGGTGCCAGCTGCCAAGGGGATCTCTCATCACTACATCTCTGCATCTGACCCAAGTGATTTTTCATGGCATCTACTTGTGCTAGAGTCAAACCATGCCATTCAAAATAGAAAAATGTAGCTTATAATCAAACAAATCCTTTCAAAGAAATGGTGGGGCAGAAAGAAGGAGTAATTGGAATAGGAATAACATGAAAAAGAGGAAAGGTTTGGCTGGGATCTCTCAAAGAGGCTCGGGAGTTGAGTATTTGCCATGCCTGCAGTTAGGCATCCTGCTGCCTGCAGGAGTGTATTACCACATCTTAGGTGCTGAGGGTCCGTGCAGAAGTTAAGTTTCTCAGAAAAATTAAAGCAATTAAATAAGCTGTTCACCATCCAGGAACGAGAGTCCTGAAAGCCACCACATGCAGGAGAGAGCTGCCTGACCAAAGCTGGTAAGAAACACCAGTGTTCCCAACTTTTGAACAGAACGTGTTATATCACAGCATTTTCCCCTCCTTTTTTCATCTACAAAGATACTGGACACCCACCTACCAATTTGTACACACCTGTGGAGAAGGGTAACCTGGCTTTAAATGAAGCTGCTCCCAAACCACAGGTAAAACAAAATGCAGAACGAAATGTAGATCTGTCTCCTTCATTTGTTGTTTTTTAAATGAGGCAGTGAGCCTGCTCCTAATGAATAACAATAGAGACAAAAGAATGAGGAGGCAGGGAAGCAGAAGGCAGTTAGTTCAAGTGGGAACTTCCCAGGAATTTGGGAGCAAAATCCAGCTTTTCAGTGAGGTGAAACTATTATCTGAATTTTTACCCTAAGACAGCACAACTGAGACATTAAAAATCTGTATTGCCTAGGGAATCAAATCTCTAGCTCCTGGAGTAATTTATTCCTGAATCAAAATATACTGTAGTCTCTTCACTTCGATTTAAAAAAAAAAAAAAAAAAAGTTAATATAGTCAACATATATGCAATGCTAAGGGAATTCTTGTTTGTAAAAACAGTAAGAATGCAGTGAGATCCAAAATATTCTAGGTGAAAACATACAGGAACACAGAAACTCTGCCGCTCAGATATTTTGATCTTTTGGACAAAAAAATAGCAAATGTTATTCTGCTGTGACACAAATCACTATCCTTTAGCACTGATTAGTTTCACAGACACCTGCAACTACTCCATGCTCCGAGAGCCAATTTGTACACTATACCAGCTTTTACCGTTTCTTTTCTCCCCACCTTTCAGAGTGATCCCTGTTTATCTCAACTCCCACCCTTTTGTAAAAGCTGTTGTGTGGGAACATTCTGGGGCAGGATGTATTTGCTGCTTTGAACCAGGTGTTGAACAATGTGCTGTTGCTGCTGTCTTGATGATATTTCACTGTCATTACTGAAAAATAGACTTATTGGATATCTAATAATTATCACTGATGTTAATACTATTACTGTCTTTTGTCAGCTATTGTTATCTATTTACACAACACTATTCAAATAATAAGTTATATGAATCGATAACAGTAAAAATGCAAGCTGTGATACCACATTCTGCAGCTTCATTTCTCTTGGTTCCTCCCTGCCTACCAGTGGGACACATCAAAGCACCAGAGGCAGAAAATCCAGGTATGTGACAGGTGGGAACTCAGTGCTGTTGAGAGAAGAATTATTTGCCAGAGCTGCTTGTAGTAGAATGCAGCTGAATCCCCAAAACTAGGAGATCCATGCTTGTCCTTTACTTCAAGCTTTTTCAGTAGCATTGTGAGTGGTAGTTTCTGTGCTGGAGGCCACGTGCTGGCTCAGCTCTGCTCACCCAAGGTGGTCCAGCCACGGGAGTACTGTGTGAAGCACGTGCAGAAACTTTCACAGAGAGGGGTCACTGCACACTGCCTTCATTTTCTGAATATGAATCTGTCAAGGGTAAGAAACTTCCCACCTTGCTTGCTATGGAAAAGATATTCCAGGGTAATAATCCTCTCTCTCTCTCAATGTGCAAACCTAAAAACATTTTCTTTCAGGGAAAGAATGAATCTCACAAAGCAGGCTGAAACCTGCTAACAAGAAGGTTGCTTTTCATAGTGCTTTTTGCGGTCTTCCCTACAGTAGTCTTCCTCCTTCCAGACTTCCTCAGACTATGGGTTGAAAACTATGGTTCTGAAGTTGGTTTCCAAATGATAAAATAGTGCAACAAGGGAAAGAAATAGAAATCCCTCTGGCTCTAGTATTTCAAATCTTCTAAAACTGCAGAGAAAATTGATGCTTCAACAAAGAAAAAAAAACCTGTAAAGTTGTTTCATTGGGGCATAATCTAATATTGACTTCAGAAAAATGTAATTGAGTCATAATTGATTAGACAATTTAAAAGCCTTTAATGAGTTAAAGATGTGTTTTCTTTGTGGTTGCATTATGGCCAGACAATTGATTTCTCAGAGACAAGGCAGCTGAAGCTTAACCTGGGTTACTGCGCTGTGTCCCCTGACAATCCTCAGATGAGATTGAGTTTATGAAGCAATTTTACTTTTCACTGTGTTCTTATTTAGGTGTCAGCATCAAAGCTGCTCAGGGCTACAGTTACAGGTGTGAGGATAGACTTCATGTATCTTTCCTTATCCTCACATGGATGCATGTATCCAAGTGAGATAGGCCGGTGGCTGATTTTTGACTACGGCCTTTCTCTTCTGGTAATTTTGTGAACTGTCTTGCGGGAAAAGTGTCGGCTTTTGAAAGTGTACTCTGGGGTTTTAGACACTTTCTTGCTTCTGTGACATCTCAGAGCATAAAAACAATCACACGTGGATTTATAATGAACTGTTTTTCCTATTTCCCTTTGCAAATCAAATTAAAGTCACAAAGTGGAAAATGTCATATTTGAAGGATTTTTTTTTTCCTGGTAAGTTTCAGAGATGGCAAACAGACAAAGTAGATAAAAGCCGATATTAGCATTCCTATGTTTAGTTCCTGTGACTATAGACATTAACCTGTTTAATATGAATACTGTCTCTATAGGCCTCACAAAACGGCCATAGTAGGCTTTATGCCGGTAATAAGAGCTAAACCTTGCTGTATTTCATTTCATTCCCGCTGATAGCATTTATCAGCAAAATCTGGATTTAAAAACCCCCAAAATATGCAATTTAAGCCTCATCATAACTGGATGGATGAGGAGGAAAGTGAGGGATTATCTGGAGCCTGGAAGCACAAATGTAAGAGAGTATTGTCAGCGCGGGCCATGGGCCTTTTGGCAGACCATAGTGTAAGCTTCAGCTGACAGGCCTTTTCGCAGCTGACAGACGAAAATATGAAACTTAAATTCTTCATGACAGATAGCTGTGCTGAATGAAGAGGCCGACAAGACAGTGCCAGGCTGGGGGCAAGAGCGACCTGCAGGCCCCGGGCGTGCTGTGCGGGGCAGCTCTTTGTGTCCAGCACACCAGAAATTCCTCCTCGAGATTCTTTACCAAGCAAACTCTTGTATAAGACTGGTGGCTTTTTTTTTTTTTTTCAGATCAACTTTTTTTTTTTTCTTTTTTTTTCAGCAGATGAATGCAGAGTCTTAAAAGACAGGGGTGGCAGATTAAATTTAATATGTAGGCTTGAAAGATGTTTCCTGGATGCTTCTCCATCAGATCTTTCCACCCAAGCTAACGTGCTGCTATTGTAGGAAGCTTATTAATTGGCTTATGAACTGTGCTTAATCCTCAGTGATGGCAAGCTTTGTCAAAATGTAAAAGAAAAAAAAATTATAATTGTATCTGGAAACGATTGCTGCTTTCTGTCAGCACCCTCCCTCACCCCACCCCTCCAGCCTGCCTGCTCACAGCACTGGTCTCGCATCCCACCCAGGGCACCCTTGGTGCAGGACGGGGCTCCTGGGGCGAGACGGAGGTCCTGGGGTGAGATGGAGGTCCTGGGGCGAGACGGAGGTCCTGGGACGTCCTGTAGGATGTCACGCCAGCTAATCGCAAAGGTCTCCTCCAGTCTTCGAGTCTATGAAACAAGAAGAAAACACCCCAGCAGTCTGTGTTTGCTTGCTTGCTGTGTGGGGCAGGGGAAAGGCCCTGCTATGGAGCTGTTATACTCTCCCTTGTGCTTTCAGCCTGACTGCTGGGCTATAAAGAGTGGAGATGAGAGCCAAGAATAACATGCTCAGAAAGGCTGCTGGCCTGTCCTGGAGTCATTACTGACAGAGTTCCCACTGAAGCTGGTGGACTGTAGGATCAAACCCTTAATATTAGTCCTTTTTTTTTTTAAATACAATTTATAATTATCAATACTAAGTAAATAAATAAATAAATATAAAGCCCTATGGTAATATGTTAATTCTTACCAGATGTACTGTATGTATCCTTATGTGCTAGAAGCCTGGCAGGACTGCAATGTCACAACAGACATTTACTGAAGTACCTGGGGAAATGTAACAAAAAGTGTTAGTAGAAAATGGTCTTTCAGCTAAATTACCTAATATATTTGCTAATGGTATCTGATTTAAAAGCCATAAAAATACTAAGTTAAAAGCACATTAGAAGATGTGGTATATTTATAAGTGTTTGTCACCTTGGCAACAAAAGCGAAATTCCAAATCTAACACTAGCTTTGATGGGCCAAGACCTTTGAAAATTGATAAATACCTGCTCTTTATAGCAATGATCTGCTTTCAGTGAAGAAATACTGCACTGTAAAAGGAAGTTCTTCATTGCATAACAGGATTTCTGTTAGCTTTCAGCTATGGTTTTGCCCTGTCTGCCCACTGTAGTATAAATTTTTTGAAGTATTGACAGTGAAAACAATATGCTGGCAAATATGATAAAGAACCCATCTTTGCTGTACCTTTTTTTGGAACTTTGAGCCTTAATTTCTTGTATACAGACTAGATTTGTTACTATCATACTGAACTATAAACTATCCTCGGTCAGTTTGTAAATCCATAGCTGGGATCTGATGGCTCTGTTAGGGTCTCTTTCCTTCTGCCCAGGGATAGCTGTGCCACAAGCACTAAACTCTACATGCCTTGATACGTTTAGTGCCATTTTCAGCTCCGCTTTCCTATCTAGCATATATTCCCATAAAACTGTGCATTAAGACTGAAAGAAAAGCTATTTATTTGCTTGCAATGCAAACTATTTCAGTATATTAACTCTGCATATAACAGGGTACAGAGAGCCTTACTGTGGTAATTGTTGTAGCACCACTGGCTTGCCTGCTCATCACTTCTGAGTGGGCACTGAGACCGTAGGGACAGATCTACACAAGAAACAATAGGAAGCAAAGAGGTATTCATGTTGTCTAGCAGACCCCTTTGACACTTCAAAGGTCTGCTCTGCGTGATGGTAACAAGCCACTATGAGGAGCTGGGAGTCAAAGTAGCAGTGAGAAAGAATGTCCCCAAAATTGAGCAGAAGGTTTGGGGGATTACATGTTTCCAGAGGTATGCAGACAACGCACCGATAATACCTTTTCTCTGTTGAGGATTGCTTCCGTTCCTCTTTTTGGGAGAAAGACTGCTAGCAACCCACCTTTGGAAGATAATAATAGAGTTAATAGAAGATACAGATGCTGCCTAGAGTAAGCCAGTCATTTGGCCCCTTCTGAGATGGAGAAGCATTACCCAGCATAAGTGACCTATACCTTGTATCCTCACACCTGACGGGATTGATAACCAACCTGGCCACAGAAAGGAAAGCAGAATCTGTTGTATGTGGGTAATTTCTGAGCCGAGGTGGAACTCCTTGGGTTCAAGGGCCCCAAATGCCATAATTGATTAGAAAAGCCTTTAGAGAGTTTTAGGTAGTACTAGATTAGACACTGCTGAGTATCTCAGATCCTTCTTTCTCTTCCTTGCGTTGTAGACCCTTTCATTTTCCTTCTACTTTGATTTATAAGGTCAACAAGTGGCCAAGAAAGCCAAAGTGGGCATAAAAACTGGCAGGGAAGGAGAGAACCAAAACGAGCATGTGAAGCACGACGAAGGAGTGGAAAGTAGAAGGACTGTAAAGTGGAAGGACTTCAGGTAGGTTTGAATATGCTTAGAAATATGTTTTGTATTTTGGGCTTAGGAGATGGAAGTACTTACGTTGTATTTAAGACACAGTAAAGCACGACCAAACTGTCCTGAGCTGAGCTGCTCAGAAAATCTGTATTTCTTTTTCATTCAAATCATGTATTGAAGGGAGAGAGAAAATGTGTCAATATCAATGAAAGCCTTGGAGAAGTTGCTTTGGAAGGAAGAACTTTCAATTTCAGAGCTGTTTAGGACATCTCAGTATTGGTTCATAATTCTGCTGTCCTGAATCTAAATCAGATTTATTTTTTTTAATATTCTGTTTTATGGGATATTAAATATATATATATATATATTTCTCTTCAGTTCGGATTTCCCAGTACAAGTGGCAGTGTCTAGCTAGTTTTCCTCATGAGCTTACTTTGCTTTTGTCAAAATCACTGAGGACTGAGAGTGTCAATCAGACTGGACCTCCAACCCTGTACTGTGCTTCAGTGGAGTGAAGACCAGGCGCACAGCTCCATCTGTCTCTATCCATCCAGCTGGACATGCCCCGGCATCCCCTGACTGAACATCTCCAGTGAACCACAGAACTGACCCTTACACTAGTGAAATTGCTTTCTAGCAAAATACATGCAATTTACATGGAGCTGATACAGCACCTATTAAGACACTGGTTAATAGATGTGGTTGGAGCTATTTTTCAAGTATTGATAATAGGATGGAAGAAGGGTTTCAATTAACTGAGGTAGCAAGAAGCATATGGATAGACATGTGCTCTAACACTCAAGTGCACAATTTTCGCTGATTGATAAACCTAACACACCACTTGAGACTATGTTCTAGTTACATCACTTCACCATTAAACTCTTCATTTACCCCCAAATGAATAGATTAACATTAAGTAAACTCCACTGAAAAATTGTCCAATTCAGCGAAGCTTTAATACAAATTTGTAACAGCCATAAAAGAAAATTACAATTTATCATTTGAAAATCATTATTTATAATGTACAGAACAAGATTTTTATCTAATAAGTGTTTCAAATGTGCTTGTTAAATGAGTTTACACAAATCTACAAAGGGTCATCAGCAGTAGGCATATAACACAACATATGTGTATATAACTTACACAACTACCTGTGTGAATATTAAAAAAAATGATTAAGTTTTATTTTGATGATTACAAACACATTGCTTTAGCAAATTTGCACTTATAGTTTCTGTTTGTTCTTATGTATGCCTCAAATAGCTTGGATTTTCCTTCTGTTTAAAATAAATAAAGTGGGTTATATGACTGTCAATCAAATCAGCATTTTATATGTTGAAGAAAAATGACTATGTTGTAGGGGCATTTCTGAAAGCAATCAAAAAGGGAGAGAAGGTGGGATTGCCATTTTTGCAACTCTCTTAGCTTCAGGTTTAACCTCATACAAATCAAAAACTATTTATTTGGATGTATTCAGTTACACTGTGCCAACAAACCATGGGTGTGATAACTGGTTGGGAAATCAAATTCTAAATTTAGACATATTTATGGGAATTGAGGAGCCGTTGCTTCACTTGCATCCCTCAGATCTGCATACAATTGTTTAAATTTATTTTTCCTTGTGGCTTACATACAGCCTGCATAAACACCGAACATACAATTTCAAACCTTACTGTTTTGTTATAGTTATACTTCAGACTGCTGCCACCTCAAACCACTTCTGAGGGAAGACAGAATGGCAAATGTGGACTTTTCCCTACAGATGACCAGACAGTGAAAGACAAAGAATAGAAATCATTTTTTTGAGGAACTGACCTTTCATATGGCCTATAAATTGTTTTCCATCTGCCCAGGGAAGTGGTGGCATCACCGTCCCTGGGGGTGTTCAAGGAAAGGTTGGACGTGGTGCTTAGGGACATGGTTTAGTGGGTGACGTTGGTGGTAGGGGGATGGTTGGACCAGATGATCTCGGACGTCTTTTCCAAACTTTATTATTCTATGCAAGAACTTTTGTGAAGATGGTGCCATAGTCAGGCAGAATAACGCAACTGAGAGGATCTAAAAGTCCCAGTATTGCAGAGACTTTGTTTTTAAATAATTAATGTTGTCTTAACTTTAATATGCTTAAGTATACTCTTAAGTATATCAGTAGTTTCCTGAAAGGATGGAAATTGTTCTGCTGACTGAAGTTAAGTATCTCACCAGTCAGCACAAAACTGTGGCCTTAAAACACAGAGATCTGTTCTGAATGGTTTTACTAAAGTCTGTGCTATTACTTGGGGGGGGAGAAGACTTTGTAGGTTTGCAAGAGCATGAAAACAAGATTATAAAACAATCTTTCAGACCTCAAAGATCTGATCTGCAGAAGTGCTTAACATTGCCATCTCTGGGTGTTCAGGATCTTTCAAAATCAGGCCCAGAGCCTGAATAGGAATGTCACCACAAGACATTTTTATGCTATTTGCAGATTTTCTTTACAATACCTCCAGCTTTTGATTGTGCTAAAGCCTTAAAAGCAAATCAGAGAAAAGACTCCCCTATTGTGTATTACAAAAGATACAGCTAGAAACAGTAAAACTGAGAGAGCTGTTTCCTAATGCACTCGTTCACATGACAATCAGGTTAGATCTTTTACTTTCTTTCTCAGCCAACCTCAGTAATAATATACTCAAATCTAACTTTTTTTTTTTTTTTGCTGTAACATACTGCTGTGAGTGTACCTACCTACTTTTAATTTACCTGATACGTTAGAATAATAATTAGCACCACAGTACTATCACACGAGCCTGCTTAATTGTATAGTTCACCTGCTGTATTTTAACAAGTACTGTATACATAAATATATGAATATACATATATATACCATGTAGACAAAAGGATTTTATATACATTCCTGGAAAACCATCAGTTTTGTAGATCGGTTTGACTTATGCTCACCACTTACTCTGATGCTGTTTTTATAAGCATTCCAGCTGTCACTGTCACTATCATATTTACTATGGGGCTAAGAATTAAAGTTACAAAAGATTTATGTGCTTTGGAAAACCAGTCAGGAACAGGGAGAGTCTGTTTTAAGGGTTTTCTTTAAAATACGACTCCGAGCAAACTCCTATCCAACAGAGACAAAAAGAACTATCAGTTTTGCCCAGATACATTGGCAGTGGCCCAGGATCTGCCATGGGCTGCCCTCGTGGTAGGGTTAGGTGAGCCCAGCCAGGAACAGGACTTGACCCGATAGCTCCTTGTGGCTCTGTTTTGACACGCTGCATCAACTTCACTTGGTAACCTAAGATTAAGAGCAGACTTTAAGTTCTCAGGAGTGTTTGCATTTAAAAAAATAAATTAATTGACACTTCTGCATAGTATTTCTTCATTCATTTCTGTGGAAAACAACTAGATGGTCATCAAAACCTCTATGACAAGTTAACAGGATCTCTGAAGAAGAAGGTATCTTCAGCTTTGCAGAATGGATGAGGAAGGGCTTTGTGGCTCTGTGGGTTTCTGCATTGGAAAACTAATGCTTTGGGTCATGTCACAGACTCTGCAGCCTGCTTTTCCATCCAGGGTGGCCTCTGTCTCTCAGACCCTCTGCTGGCGTGGTGGCACCCGCTCCTCCACTGGTGGTGGTCGGCATGGTGGTGCTGCCCAGGGCAGGCCATTCCCTGAGCTGAGACTGTGCTGCTTGTGAAATACCCATGCAGTTGACACAGACAGCCACGTTTGGCAAAAAGCAGACCCCAAGGGAGGGGAAGAGCAGCAAGCAAACCCTGAGCATCAAGGCAGAGAAGCCAACACTCAGAAGCAAGTTCTGAGCAATGCCTAACTGCCGATGCATCTCCCACCAGACACACTGGTGAAGCTCCTGGTGGGGAGCTGAGCTGATAAGCAAGCTGAGTAGATAAACTTTGGCTAAAAATGCGCTATAGGAACATTGCCAGAGGAAAAACATGTGGCTAACAAGGGTGACTGTTGTTACCTGAGCTTGTAGGAGATTATTTACACGCCCTGACTTTCAGCACGTAATTATGGGGAAAGTCTTCCTTGGCTCCTAATATAGTTAGAAATGAGACAGGTCCTTTCAAATTATATTTTTGGTCTGATACTTAAGCTAGGTGCTCTGAATTTCCACCTGGAAGAGCCCATTTCTCTCTCTTTTCTGAACTGATAATCCAGAGGGACTGTCAGGCTGAGTAAGCTGCCTAAGGTGAGGGTGGCCTGAAGTTCAGTGGGCCGATCCTTTCCCTTGAGATAATCTGGGTACAAACAAGTCCCTCCACTTGCCAATATAGCTAATGAGCAGTAGCCTTGCTTACCTATCAAAACATCAGAAACAATGCTCGGTAATTCTCCCCAGGCTGCAACACTTGCTTTCATTCGGGTTGAGCTTCATCTGGACAGGTTCTGACCATGCCTTAGCCACTACCTAGATATGTAAAGGTATAACATATATACCTATATATAAGGTTTATATATATATATATACACTATATATATAAGGTTTTACATGGAGAAAAAGGCCTACTCTGTTCACCCAGTTCCTAACGATTCACACTAACCTACCCAGCAAATAGCTTATGTTGAGGTTGCCAACGTGAGTTAGGTATTCTCAAGACAGACTTGGCAGAGATAAACAAGGGCAGTTGTGTAGTAACAGGAAAAAGAGACTTATGCACCAATAACAGTTATTCCAACATACAGTAGGAGTGCAATTCAGTTGCTTAAACACAGGCAACTGGCACCCTTGTGGAAACCCTGGGGTATTTTTTCTGTCTCCACCTGCCTTTGGGAAGGGTCAAGGTCTCCCAGATTACACCTCATGCAGCCCTGTGTTTTAGGGCATCTCAAATGACATTATAAACCTTTGTTTAAACAACTGAATTGTACCCTGGAAGTCTTGATATTTGCAGGGAAAGGCAAGTCATGATGAACAGTACCTAGTAGCTAATCATATTGTGAATACCTCCTACATGTTCAAAGCATCAATACAATTTGCATTGAGGGTCAGCAATAAACATCCTGCTGATATAGCTGCACTGAATACACAGGTATTCCAGAATTACACAGCTTTTTGAAATCTGGTTTTGGATGTATCTGGTTCTCTTCCAGGATGTACAGTGGGAGGCCAGAGATCAAGTGGGCAGAAAACGAAAGGGGAGCAATATGCAGGAAAGTTCCTGCACTCTGCATGGAGGAAGATTCAAAGGAAAATAGTGGTGAAAATTTGCAATGATGGACTGAGAGAAGACGAAAGATGATACCAGGATGGTAAACAAAGACAGGAAATAGCCTGCTGGTGGTGTAAGTTCTTGATTAGGAGCCCGTTAAGCTTTGGCTAGAGGGCTAAACCCAAGGAGACATTTTGTCAGCCCAAATGTGGAGAGAAAACAGAAAGACAATAGAACAATTAGACAGAGGAAGAGAGCAGAAGTGAACAAACATATTGCCCCTATTATGATGACACACAGCTAGAGCTTTGTAGCAATACTGTCCAGCTGCCTTTAGACTAACTGAAAATGAGAAAATAAATCAAACTTTCTTTTGACTGTCAAGGGTAAAGAGAGAACTGTTTCTTTTTCAGCCACTGGTAACCTGATAGCTTGCCTCAGTGTATTTCACATAAGGAAGTCTGTAAAGCAACATCTAAGTGTTCCTTGTGATTAATATTCCTTATGATCTCCAGCCACCTAATCGCATACTGACCTCAGTGAGGGTCAACTGTGGGAAGGGATGGGCTGTGGGAGCAGGGTGGGCTACCAGGAGGTGCTGGTGAATGATGGAGCAGCTGGAGAGAAAAAGAGAACCATTGCAGACATGAATAAATAAATAGTCGCAAACCAAAGGCACTGACCTCAGGAATAATGCCATGGGTCCAGAGCTGCACAGAGATAGACTGAAAGAAGTGGGGCAGTCCTTTCCCGATGTCCAGATGCACCAAGTGTAGGATATGGCATTTTTTTCTCCCATTTAATCCCAAAAGCTGTAGCATGAAATGCAGTGTTATCCTGCGAGGCAAAGTGTTAACTCTGAAGGGATTCCCAGGATGCATGAGCCAGTGCTCGGACTGCCAGACATGCTGCATAATATAGAGTAGATGTTCTGTATTGCATGGTTAATTCTTGCATTCTGAATTAAAAGCATGTGGTAGCAAGATTTCCTGTATATTTTTTTTCAGGACCTGGATGCTTTCCTGGACATCTAACAGCCTGCACTCTTAGGTCCAGAGAGGTGCCTGCCTCTTGCATCCAGGTACACTCTGTGGGCACAGCTGGACTGAGCCGCAGAGGTCAGAGCTGCTGGTCTGCTGGACGCAGCACCCATGCGTATGGATGTCACATTACATCGATGAGACCTGCTGGATCAGATCCACGCAATGCCCATTTTCTTTGCAGTCTGAGGTTTCTCTCGGTAGGCACTGTCTGATAGCCTGGGATCACGCAGATCTCCAAACCAACAGGTTACTCAGGGTATCCCAAATCCTTAATATGCATCTGAAATTTCTTTTTAACAGAGCACCTTTAACTAAGGCTGCTTATAAGGAAATTTGTTACCAATCTGATCTATTTCCTCTTTTTAATCTTTTCCTCAGAATGTGCTCTCAGCCATTAAAGTGCCCAATTCAAAGAAAATGGGCCCAGGCATTGAAATGACTACTAGTCCACCTGAAAAAAATGTGGAAATCTGAACTGGCACACTGCACACACTTTTGTTTCACCTTGAAGCAAAATAATAATAATAATAAAAAAATCTCTAATTCAGAAAAAAAAATCTCTATTTCCATTTTCCATGTATGCAAATCACACTCTGAATAAATAAATCTACATAATCTTACCTCCCTGCTAGACAACTTGCAGTAACATTTGCCAAGAGAAAGACAGGCTTTTCTAATACTAATGCATAAAACATGCCGAATAAAAAAAAAAAATAAAAAAATTAAAACAAATCATATTGAGTAAATAGCTGCTGTGCAGCTCTGGAAAGAATAATACAGGGATTGATGAGTTACTCAGGATTGTCTTGTTCAATTATTTCCAACATGCTACCAGTTAAGGGTATATTTAAGATAAAGTTTTAATTGAGATGGTCATATCCTGAAGCACTGAAAGCTACAGGATTTTTTTCTTTAATTTCCATGGAACAGGAGTGTAGACCTCTCTGATGAAGCACATGGGAATGTCAGGCTGTTGGTCCTGGACAACCAATCTATACAGCATATACCTGACTTACTGTGCAGGGGCTACAGCTCCAGGAAAGCAGATCTCTTATTCTATTTTGGGAATGTAGGAATTGCCTTCCCCAGCTTGATCAAAACTATTCCTTGGTATGTGTGTCCATGTGAGATAAAAACCTGGTGACGGTAAGGACTGCCAGTGGGTTTGGGACTGCAACAAGGGAAGGATAAAACAAAAACCAGTGGCAGCATGTTCTGATTAGGTATCAGGGCCCTTTTCCCACTCTGACTGCAGAGGGTAGATGCTGAAAGGCAGCTCTTACTCTTGATGGTCCCTCTAGAAACCATCAAACACTAATCACACTTGGGGCTTGGACGTTCTCCTCTAACCTTTTAAATATCTTTTCACACTGGAAAAATTATTCTGGAGAGCTGAGTCATTATGCTCTTTTCTCTAAAGAATTAAGAGACATCAGTAGGGCTAGGTCCACCAAAAGGCTTGAGTATTACAAATTTCATCACCTAAATTTTAGATGCTGTAATGCTTTGTGGAATTCAGAGATTGCTTTTCTCAGCGGAGAAGCATGTGAAACTTCTTTATGTGCTTCCTGTGGACAGTAAGGTATGGGATATGCACAAGGCCTTCAGACTGAGTAGGAAGATACCTAGGAATGCCAGTAAGAAACCTTAAGAAAATGTGATTTAAGTCTCCACCTCTGCTAAGAATTCACAGACACAAGACTGGCACTAAAATCAGTTTTTTTTCTAATAACTATTTGCAGGACAGTAAGTTCTTTCTGCCTGTCTACTGTACAGTCTGCTGGTTAAGAGTATACATCTGCGATATGGGATGTCACCCACCTCAACCAACTCCTAGGACCTTTTATTGCAAGGTCTGGTTTGGAGAATGCCTTGCAGATCAGCTCCTTCAGGCGGTGTAGTATGGGCATATGTCCACAAGACAAACACAACATGGCAGATACCTGTGTCCTTGGGAACATTACTAACAAAGAGTTAAAGGTTTTCCCGAATTACATTGAGGTTTGCATCCATATGGTCATGTGGTAGAAAGGCTAGATAATCTGATATATATTCCAGGCTTCCAAAACTTGTGGTTTTTTGATTTAAAACAATCGGTTTAATGTTTCTGTTTTAAAATCCATTATTCTGAAGCAATATTATTAGTAAAATAAATATGAAATTATTTATGGTTATATTTTCAAGTTCCTGTTTCCAATTGTTTGGGATATAAATTTATTTTTCTTTGTTTAAATGAGAGCTAAGCTCCCTATTTACTCACAACACTCCAGATATCACAGAATTAAAAGATCTTCAAAAACCTTCAGATTCATAATAAACGGAGGAGAATTTGACACTGTGGATTTTTGTGACAACATAAGATTAAATTTGGCTTACTGGTGATTCAGGAACACTTAGCTCCGCAGATGCAAAATGCAAAGGAGGACCTGCAACTCGACCTGAGACAGACTGTGGTCAGTCCCTATATAAATAAGACAGTGCTTCAGGAGTCTGAGTCAGGAGTCTTCATTTGCCCTGTTTCCTGGAGCCAGCCCTATCCCCTAGGGAAATACAGATTCTTCTCTCAGCTGGCACCTCCTAAGCAGCATCTGGGTAGAGAAAGAGGAGAAAAGGGGTTGGAAAGGACTGTGGGATCTTTTCTTTTTTTTCTTTTTTTTTTTTTTTTTCCACAGCAGCTACGTAGGTAAAGTTGCCAAAACAAATTCAAGCTGCTTCCTGCTCCAGGGCTGTTTGAAGCTGTTTATCAATAGCAGTTTCCAAGTTATGTTTTTCCTTAGTAAATTTGGGTGCAGTTGAGCATCTTTATATTCCCAAACACGCTGCAAGAAGGAAACCAGCTCCAGCAAGGTGGCAGCTCTGCTATGAGGTGGGCGCCTCGAGAGGAGCCGTCGGAGCGCCACGCGCGCACTTGCTCAGCGCTGATCTTTGCCTTCGCTTCAGCCACCGACGGGGCCCAGCAACCAGACAAACGGGGTATTTCAAAGCCGTGGTGTTTCTGGTTCTCGTGTGGTGTTCTGGGTTGTACTGAGCGGCTTGGTGATGAGCTTCAGGCCGTTTCCTTGCTTCTCGGAGGTGAATGGGTTGCCCAGGGAGGTGGTGGCGTCACCGTCCCTGGGGGTGTTCAAGGAAAGGCTGGACGTGGTGCTTAGCGACATGGTTTAGCGGGTGATAGTGGTGGTAGGGGGGTGGTTGGACCAGATGATCCTGGAGGGCTTTTCCAACCCTAATGATTCCGTGATTCTTTATGAGCAAGGAACTGAGGAGGTGGTGAATACGTGCAGGTTTTGAAACAGAGAGCCGGGTTACGGCTCAGAAGGGCAGAAGGCTGATACTCGGAGTTTATAAATACAGGGTTTATAGACACAGGGTTTATAAATACAAATCAATAGCGAAGGAATATAAAAAGCACGTATCCGTGCTTGGTGCAGGAGCTGCCCCGCACGACGGGGCCGTGAGGGGAGCCCGGGGGCGGCAGCCCGCAGGTGCAGGGGGGCGGGGCGGGGCGGCAGGAGGGGGGCGGGGCCACGGTTTGCCGGAGGGAGGCGGGGCGGGGTTTGCTGGAGGGGGCGGGGTTTGCGGGGAGGGGGCGTGGCTCGCAGCGGGCCGCCGCCGTCGCGCAGGCGCAGTGCGGGCCGTGCCCCGGCGCCATCCCGTCAGTGTCGGCGCGGCGCCGTGAGGGCAGGGCCGGGTTGTGGCGGGCCGGGCAGGGCAGGGCCGTGCCGGGCATGGCGGAGAAGAAGCAGCCGGTGGACCTGGGGCTCCTGGAGGAGGACGACGAGTTCGAGGAGTTCCCGGCGGAAGGTGCCCGGCGGGGGTGGGGAGAGGGGCTGCGGGGGAGGCGCGGCCTGCAGGCCGCCGGGCCTGAGGCCTGCCTGAGGGAGGGCCGGGGGGGGGCCGCAGGGCGCTGCCACGGCTGCTCCGGGAGCCCCCGCAGGGCCGGGCCGGACGGGGCCAAGCACGAGGAGCTCCCCCCCCCCCCCCGTCCCGTGGATGGGTGCGGGGAGCCTGAAGTGCTGGGTCATGGGCTGCGGGCGGCCCTCGGGCAGGGTTGGGAGCCCGGAGCTGGAAATAAGGGCGAGAAGGGAGCAGCGCGGTTTAAGGGATCGCCTTAAAGCTCTTCTTTCCCGACGCTACTATCTCTGTAGGTACAAAACGTATTGAGCAAGGGAGTTATGTGAATCTGGGCCTCAGTAACAAAACTCCCCGGTGGGGTTTTATAGCAGTAGCCTTGAAAAGCTCCCAGTTTGGGCACGGCTCTTTTCTGTGTCCTCAATTCTGCCAGTGCCTCAAGCCGTGGATGGTGGTATATGGTGTACGGCGTGGATGAAATGGCCGTGGTTACGGGGCTATACTGTCAGCCTTATACGTGACATCTCAGTGGCCGTACAGCCCTTACGTATTCTGAAAATACTGTTTGCACTTATGGTGAAAAAAGTTAGTGACGTAGCTGAGATGGTAGTTAAACCGAGAAGACTAGCCCTTTCTTCTTCTTCTCCATATACTTCCTAAAGGTGCAAAAAAGGCTTATTTACTGTAAATTGAGTACTAACGGTAAGCACAAAGGAAGCCTTGAAGCGTACTTCTGAACCTTAGATGGACCACTGCGCTCAATGGCTGTCACAGCACTTGCTCCTAAGCCTTGCAGTGGTAAGAGTCTCCGTTCAGTGTTTGATTTGAATCTTTGTATTGATCTCAACTCATCTTAAAATTCCGTGCCTTCAAGCTTCTCATATTGTCAACAGAAAGAACTTCTTCATGATTTTGCCTTCTCATTCAGTAATTTTTTTCACGAGAATTTTCAGACCACGTTGAAAGGTATCGTTGGTTGCTTAGGAAAGAATCATGATAAATCTCTGATGAAACCCCTGTCAGATTGTTGTTCTTTCACATTAAAGCACCGCTTTCTATACAGCAGAAAAACTTCAAGTTCTGTTGCCTTTTTTATTCCAAATGAAATTAGGTAATGCAAACTTATGTCACAGACAAAAACACCGGCATTTGGGGAACTTCCTTTATTTCTACTAGGAATTTTTTTTCTGGAAACAGTTTATCAATGCAAGTTTGAAATGGTAGAATCCCAAACAGATGTGTCCTTTTTTATTTGAAATATTGCATGACAAGTTCAGGTATATATGAACTCATCACTGAACAAAATTCACGTGCAGTGTTCTCAGAATGTAAAACGTAATGTGTAAATTGCTAGGATTTTAGGTTATCTTCTGCTCTGAAAACCACTTTGCTTCCCTTTCCCAAGTACAAAGTACGGCAAGAAACTGTCATTCCGTGATCCGGCTGGAACAATGTTAGTGTGGATTTCAGGGGTATAGTGTCAGCATACACACTGCAGAATTGTATACTGCAGAATGTCATGGCTACAGCAAGAAGAATATAATTTAGGCTTGACTTTCACTATCTTTTTTTCTCTCCCCGCTCCCCACCCCCCCCCCCTTCTGTTGTGGAAAAAGACGCGGCCTTTTTGACTCTTTGCTTAGTGTGATTTGGAACACGCTTCCCCAGTCTCCCCAGGTCTTTTATGGTTCAAGCTAAATTTCTTGTGCTGGATACTAGTTACTATGATTTTTTGTTTTCTAAATTTAAAATCTGAGCTACTTACACTAGTACACAGAAAACCTCAACTTTGGTGTTTTTTTAAAGCTGGTTTGAGCTGTGTTTTTTGTATTTTTGAAATCCAGCCAGTGATATGCTCAGTAAAGTCTTTCTTTTGACAAAAAAAAAAAAAAGTCCATTGCAAATAAATTGGAAAAGCTTATTGTAAATAGTACTAAAATAAAATCCTTTCCTTTGAGTAGTGAGCAGTACACTAGCCTCAAATACTGCGTTTTCTTATGCTGCAGTTTTTCTTCACGTTTTCTTCCTTCCTGTGCTCTCTTTAAGACCAGTAGGATTTCTATGTTCCTTTGTCTCTTCCCTTTATATAATTTATTTGAGAAGGGAAGTTTAATTGTAATGTCTTCTACATCTGTGTCTTTAATCAGTTACAAATGTTTTTTCCCTGTTCTGGTGAATCTCAAGCATGAATTTCATTGCCTGTCTACATTAGAAATGGGAGGAAAAATGCACAGACCAACCTTCATTCTTATGAATCAAGTTGTTCACTGTGAACTAATTCTTAATCTTTTGCCCTAATAGCTTTTTTTTTTTTTTTTTTCATCCGTCTGTCCATGTTTTAATGTTACTTTGGCCCTTAGACCTCAAAGCTTTCTCTGAGTGGGCAGCAGATGGCTTACTGAATTGTAAAGGCTTTGGGGAAGAGGGGAAGAATAGCGTTACCTCTTTAAATATACCAGTAGGCTTTGAGAAATACAAGGTTGGGATTCTTCGTATTTTGGTAACGTTAGAAAAACTTGCTGTCTGTCAGCAAAAGACAACTGCAAAACTGTGGTGGGATAGTTACTAAATGAAGTAAACTGGCTTGTGTTTACAGAGCCATTCTGAGCCTTTCTGATTTCTCATTTTTATTGTTTTTCTACACTACCAACTTAGATCGTGTTTTTTTTATAACGAACTATTAAGTGGGTGATCAGTAATTTGTCAAGAGTGGTGTGCCAGGTTATTTTATTATAGGAAAAATAGAAATTAGGTTAGCAAATGGACTTCCAGCGTCTTGCTGCTGTAAAGAAATGGCTTCTACTATTTTTGGAACCCAGAAGTAGCTGGTTACTGGTAGCAACTGCCGTTGGCAGGTGCATCTTTCAATTTGCCTTTGCTTCTGCATCACAGATACGTTTTTGGCATTTATCCATAGGCTGTCAACGTCTGATGTGAGTGAATGGAGGATCTGAGTGTGTGTGTGTTTTGGCAAAAGTGTTTGACGTACATTTGCTTTTAATTGTGAGGGGAAAAATAGGACATACAAACCTAGAACGGCACACCTCTTGTTGTGATTTTAGGAGTCAAATACTCAGTATTTCTCTCTTCTTACTACGGTGCTACAATTTGTCTCTTTGTATGCAAAATGTCCCTTCTGAGTATGTAATCCTGCAAGCCAAGATGTGTAGTGTATAATGATTTTCTTACCGAGTTATATTTTAGTCATAATTCAGGATTTTTTTTTTTTGAATCTCACTCTACTGTTTGCTCTCAAATACTTAAGTGTGATCTGAACGTCTCTGTTACAGAGAGAAATTTGTTACCGTCTGAAGTCTGCCTCACCCAGCGGCTGAGCTAATCAGTCAATAAGATGCGGTACCAAAGCAGTGCAGCATACAATATTGAGCTTTCTTTTCCTGCCTTTAGATTGGACTGGTTTAGATGAAGATGAAGATGCACATGTCTGGGAAGACAACTGGGATGATGACAATGTAGAAGATGATTTCTCCAATCAGTTAAGGTAATTTGATTTTTAACTTACTGTTCTAGAAGCTGGATAAAATGTTTTAAACTGCACTGTTCAGTTGTTAAGATCTGAGAGAGCTGCTTACTTTTAAAAAGAGGTCTGAAAACAGGAATAAACGAAGGCTCTGCTTTGTGTTTATCTACCTGAAAGCCTTTCTGAACCAGTCTTAAGGGATTACAGAACAATTTGGAGTACTGATGAGCGTTTCATCTCTTAATAATTGAACTGTGAGTCCTGAGATATGCCTAATGTCATCAATATGCTCAGGCTTTTGTGGTGTTACACAACTTAAGACAGTACAAAGATGTGGAAAATCTGAACTGTGCTGCAAAGATTAATGGCAAGGGAGCCAAGATTATTTCTTCTGTGCCGTATGGTATGCGAAGTGTGGTAGTATGTTTTTTCTATATCTTCAAATAGTATTGCTGGTCTTTGACCAAATAGACAACTGGAAAATTTTGCCTAGAGCTCCCCTCTCGTGTGTTAAGAGCATGCTGTTTGTGAGCAATGATAGCAAAGTAGTGTTTATAACATCCTCCAAAAAAGCGATAGCAATTCAGGTACGTCTAATCCTGTTGTTTAGTCGTCTTGGTCACTTGTAGCTTCAGTTAATCCCTTAGCGATGTGTAATTATAACTTAAGTTGTTTTAAGAGTCAATACAAATTCACACTTTATAATCAGTCCTTCAGTATGTTGCATGCAGCGCAACCTTCTGTAATACAGCCTGATTAAACGCTTCCTGGGACGATCTCTTGTAAAGGGAAAAAGTGGCCCTTTGCGTAGCAGGCACAAAACGAAGCCTGTTGGTATAGTCCTCGCCTATAAGGCTGAAAGGTAATGAAATAGTAATGCTGGAAAAAATGTTGGTATGTAGTGAAACACAGACCTTAAAGGTACGGCGTAATTCTTGATGGACGTAGCTATCACGGTAAGTCTTCAGTGTACATCTTGTACCCTGTAGTGTTGGCGACTTGTCTTAAAACGATAGCTTGCAGTGTTGCTTTGTTGCAGCACGTTTCTATTTCATCTTCAGGAAAAAAAATGCAGCAGTCCTTCACTTCTAAAATTAAAATGCCACGTATGTAAACTAACCTGAGGTCTAGACCCACCACGTCTAGGTACACGTGTGGTAAGACGGGGATATAAAATGGTGTAGCTCTGGTTGGTGTGCTGGAGGCAGGTAGGAGGCTAAGTGGGGACAGGTTAGGGGAAATAACCTTTGCTGTTGCTAACCTGCTGCCACAGCCAAGGTGGACAAAACAGTCCTTTCTTCTCAGAATTATATTGCACCAAGATTTTTAAATTGTGCGGATACAGAAGTATATATGGCTAATTTTGGAAGAACATGCGTTTAAATCGCTCAGATTAGTGAGTTCATTGAGTTTAAGGAAATTTTGAGGATAACCAGTATAAGACAATACTGTTTTGTTTTTTTCCTAATGTGTTGTTACTGTCTTAGAGGTGCTGCTTTGCAACGTAAAGTTGTCCTTCAGCCAGAGTGGGGCAGAGTAAACGTGATTAAAACAAATGTTTGAATTTTTCATACTGGATTTACTTCTAGTGATCCAAAGACATTAAGATGAAGTTGAACTGTAAAACAAGTGAGGTTAAGGTTATTAATGTGAACCAGGAAGCAGCGTGACATGTTTGTGATATTTCTAAAATGGTAATAGATTGTGCAGTGTATTTCATTTTGAAAAAATGTGGATGTCTGACCATTTTACGTGTATATTTTAATACACCCATCTTTTTTTCCCTACAGAGCTGAATTAGAAAAACATGGATACAAGATGGAAACTTCATAGTTTTTGCTGATGTGGAACAAACATTGAACTGTGGATAGACTGTATTGAGAAAACATGGAAAGCGAGAAGACAGTTCGTTATCTGCTTGGATTTATTATTGTTTTGTATGAAAAATAAAGTTTTTAATCTTAGCCGAAGTCACATGTTCAGCCTCTGCTAAACTGGTAACTTGTATTTCGGTTCACAGAGAATGCTACTAGAGATCTCTCAGTGGCTGATGTTACTGCACCAGCTCCAGTGATGGGGAGTCAAATAAGCATGATCACAATGCAAACTACTGAACATCTCTGCCATAAATGATGTGAAGTGTTTAAAAAAAAATGTTAATGAACAAAATAAAATACTTCTGTATTCCAGTTAAAATGCAGCAGAGGTAGAAAGGATTTTTAGGGAGTAAAGTAATAAAGCTCATTTTGCCTTAAGGTTTTATTTCATAATGGTTTGGGTTTTTTTGTTAGTAACCTGATGTGGGTGCCAATTTGATCGCCTTAAAGATAAAACCCACTTTAAAGTGTGTCTTACAACATCAGAAATCCAAATTCTGCAATTTTGTCCTGTCATTTCTCAACTCTGGTAAAGAAGAGACCTCTGTGGAGGTGAGAGAAGTTCTGTTCTCATGCCTATTTAATCCTAGGAATCTCTGCTGAAATTGCCTCCACTTGCCAGTTACAGCAGTTCATCTGTATCGCACAAATGCCTGCTGAGAACGGAAATCAAACTTCTAACTCATTTCA
The DNA here is from genome assembly GCF_013377495.2 of Cygnus atratus. NCBI lineage: Eukaryota > Metazoa > Chordata > Aves > Anseriformes > Anatidae > Cygnus > Cygnus atratus. Next base: position 26,716,488 of record NC_066363.1, on the reverse strand, counting down.
TGGAGGCCAACAAATAGTTGCCAGATAGATACAGTGGTAGTGACTGGATTCGGTTATTCTCTGAACTAGAAAACAGAAGGTGGAAATTACAAAACCTATTACCAATTCCATGAATCCTCCCCAAAGGAGCTGGTAAAGCTGGTGTACGCAAAGACATAGGGAGATATGGCAATTCTGGAAATGCAGGCCATGATTGCAAATAAAATCTTTTTTATAATAAAGGGACAAATACGGCTGTGTACTTACGGAACTCAAATTTGCTTGCTTTTTCAATTCATTGCACAGGAGCAGGATTTTTTTTTTTAAATGAATTTTCAGAATAAAGTTATTAGGTGATGGATGTGCTCTAATGGTATTAAATGCTTTCTTTAACCCTGTTCACTAATTAACAGTATCTTATAACTGCATGCTTTGATGCAAAATGCTAGGAAGATGACAAAAGCAAATATCTCCCCGCCCCCCCCCCCCCACACACACAGTTTAGGTAATGTTATATTTGTGGTGGAGGAAAGATTTGCAGGGTTTCTTACTGCTTTCTGAAGATAGCTCTGTAAAGGCTGAGACCTTCCATTGCTGCGGGAATGGTTCTGCAAATGTAAATGTTTCAGGTAGTATTAGATTACATCAGTTTTTCCAGTTTGATACTGCTTGGGAAAAGAAAGGGAGGCTTTTTCACGTAGGCTGTCCTTAGCTCGAGTAAGTGGCTAGTTGTGATGGAAATACGAGGCCGGTACAGCCCCGTTCAGAAGAATGCAAAGTACCGAGTTCATATTTTGACAAGTAACAAATTAAAAGTCTGCGTATTGAGCAGCAGAGAGCAATTCAAACATCCTCACGTTAGGGTTGGGACGTTTAAAAAGTATGTTGAGTACAATTCTGGGACTGTCGGTGCTACTGATGTGTTAATAGTGGGCGGCTGAGTAATGAGGCTGACCGAGAAAAGATGACAGATGAATTATGGAAATGTGCAGAGCAATCTTTGGGTATGGGCAGCTGCTTTCCATTACAGGAGTCGGGAAACCTGGCTAAGGCAGCCCCATCCCATCAATTGCTAGCAGCAGGAGGAAGCCGTTGAGGCAAAAAGCATCTTTGCCTCAAGAAATCTTGCTTACTTTTTGCTGAGCCACGGTTGCCTCCTGTTAGTATCTTTTTTCTGCTTTCGTCACAAAAGCAGAGTTAGGATAGGAGTCTATCTCAGTGCCATCTTTCAGCTGCTAGAACCTCATTGCCATTTTTTTCTATTTAAATCTTTTGAAGGTTGGTTTGATGACGGTTGTGTAACGCTGTCTGCATAAGAGAATCTGGTACAAAGAGGTAAACAAGTTACACAAAATGGTATGGGAACGTAGCTTACTGCAAAATCAAGCACCCCTCATGTTTTTTGCATGGTCATACAGGTTCTTTAAACTTTCTAGTATAAAAAAGAACATTTTTGCTTTAGATTGCTTTTTTTTTTTTTTCTTTCTAAAAATATGCAAACCCAGCTGTTTTTGAGACAAGCTAAAGACTTTTTTTTTTTTTTCCTTTGAAAGCTTCGGTGTTCTAGAGGGAAGCTGAGGTGGTTGTCAAGGATGTCACTGCAGAGATTCACCTTAGTTTACCTGTTATGCAACTTAAAAAAAAATCTTACAACGTGCTTGGAGGTTTGAGGTTTTTAGATTGTCCATGGTGGGAGAAGTTTTCTTTGGAGGTTTCTTGGAGGTTTCTTCGGGGAGCTAACCTCCACGCCAGCCTGTCCCCCGGCTGATCTGTGAAACTGTCAGACGTGGCGTCCTTGCCGGTGTTTGAACCACCCCAGGGACAAAGCGTGCATCCCCAGCTCCCTGCTGCACAAGGTTTTAGGAGGCAATGACAGCATGGGGAAGGTTGCCTTGCTCTGGCCTGGGTGCTGAGGATGTCTCAGGGCAAAGCACCCTTCGCCTAACTCGGGGCACAGCCTTACGAAAGGTCCACGATCGCTGGTGAGTTTGACTCTGACTTTACCTCGATCCTTAACAAACTATGCACGCTTAAGAAGAAATGCAGAGTCACGGATAAGCGAAGCACACCAAACGGTGAGCGGGCAGATTGCAGGTTATCTGGAAAGCCTTCAAAGCAGCGCTCTTGTTACCCCTGAAGAGCCCTCGCTGTTTCCCCACCGGGTCACTGCCTCCCTCTGCTCGCTTGTGGAGCAGCACAAGCGCAGCCCCTCTGCGCGCTGCCTGCTGCTGGGGTCACGTCGCGTCCTGCTCCCGAGCCGTGCTGTACGAGTGAGCGCTGCTGGATCGCTGTGTGTCACAGCGGTCTGTGTGGTTTATCGATGTCCTAGGACGTTTTCCACCGTTCTTGGGAGATGGGAGAAGTATTTTCCCCTCTTTGAAGCGTACGCTCAGCGTGAGACCCCAGGACCTCACGTTTCACAGCGTTCGGTAGTGGGTAAAATGCCCTGTGTGCTCCAGTATTCCTTCAGCTTCGGTTACTGCTGTGCACATTCAGCATTTCTGCCGATGGGGATTTATGGGGTATCAAGTCAGCCACCCAGAAAAGGAGGAACACGCGTTACAACCTCTGCAGCTTTTTTAACGAAGGCGGCAAGGGCTCTGCGAGTCGCCGGCTTCCTCTGCTAGTTTTTCCTTGATTTTTTGTTTTTTCTTACCCTGTTTTTACTAGAACACCACTGAGGACTAATAAGTCCCCAGGGGGCGGGGGGTGAGCGTAGGAAAATACAGGATCATAAAATTAAAGACTATGAGAATACATACGCATGGAAAAAGGAATTTATATTGCACAGAGTTACGGTTCCAGCCTTTCCTATCTTTTAAGTATCTGACTTTGCAGCCCTAATAATAATCTTTTAATGCAGGTATGATTTTGTGTTTGCATAATAATACAGCTAAATTTGGTTTAATTCCAAGGCATGTGGGGAAGTAAGAAGATTGATGCCCAGAAAGTTTTTGTGATGGAATTTTACTGAAGAATGAATGTTACGTAACATTTCAAACACTCTGAGATCCTTCAAGATGAAGTGTGTGATATAAATGTAAAATATTTGCAAACTATAATTTAGCAACCGCTTTAAAATCGCAGTCAGCATTCCAACCTCTTCCGTGCGGTGGGTGAGATCCTTTGTCAATCGAGAGCTGAGGGCAGTGAATGTGAGATTCATTAAGTAATTAGATAGGAACATTAATTTCAAATTAATTTCAACAGTTGTCTCAGACATTAGCAACCAAATTAAGGAGACCAAAGGCAAACAGTAATGCGGCTTTAATACTTTTAATAAATGAAGGCGTTTGAAGTGATTTACATAAATCTGGTGATAAGCCCTTATTTAACGGGCTCCCAGATGCTCCCTGCCTCCCCTTCCTGTTCACCTTTGCACGTTTCCAGGATGTGGCCACGCTCCTCGTCTCCCCAGCTCTCTCATTACATCGTTCTTCTCTCCGACCCTCCCTGCATGGGCTCCGTAATAAATGGCCGGGCTTTCTGGGATTCGTTAGTGCGAGCTGGAACCTTTTAGTGCTTCTGAACCTGCAGCGCTGCGAGGCACGGGGAAGCGGCGGAGCCACAACTGACAAGGCCCCCAGGAAAATAAATGGCGGAGAATAAAAAAAGCAGATTAGGGTATTGGGGGCTGCTTGCCTACGGGCAGGGCAGGGAGATGAAAACCAGCACATCAGCAAGTGAATGGGTCACATGGCATGGATAATGACCAGCCCTTTTCATCTTCTCTGCAGCGATCTCAAGGCCCTTGATGAAAAGGAGCAGGCATTGCTCTGGGTTAGCGTGGCACCTGATGGAGGCACGGCCGCCCCGTGGGTTGCCCCGGGGTGCAGCATAACCCTGCCGGCACCCCACGCTTCGGTCACCCACCGTACTTCGGTGGCAAAGGTGTAACAGCTCCGCTGGTGCTCAGCTCAGCACTGCTCTCTTGCACCAGAGCGAGCTGCTTCGGGTCAGAGATGCCCACAGAGGGGTCGGTAAGCTCTGAAAATGTGTCCCCTAGCCTGGGAGCACCCGTGAGATGATGGTGGGACTTGGATATCTTTCCCATTATGCCACAGCTAAGCATTACTGAACTGAAGTTTGCCTCATCAGAGGCTATCCCCCTTTGCGGGCGCCTCCTGTCCCGTACCAAGAGGAGGGTCTCCCTTGGCTCAACCCTAGAGGTATCACAACAGTTAAAAGAGTAATAATAAAGCAGTTGGTAGAGATTTGATTGCAACTCGGTGGAGCTGCAGAAAGTGTGTGACTCATCTTAAATAGAATATATGTATTGCAGTTATAAATAGGCTCCTTTTTGTGGCTGTAATGACATATTTAGAAAATGCTGTTCTTTTTAAAAATAACTTCGATGTTATACAGATATTTGGGGCTTGCAGGCTGCATTGTTTATTGAGAAAATCCATGCTTCAGCGGTAACTTTCTGTCACACCAGGTATGCAGGGTAGTTTTACAGACACAGCATTAGACACGGTTCCCCTGCCCGGAGACTCTGAGCGAGCCAGAAATGACACGCTGCAGGAGAGGATGGAAGGGGTCGTGATGGTCATTGGTAAAGCTGCATCAGCTGGGGAGTCAGGAGAAAGGAAAGAAGAGGCTCCTGAGTGAAGAGGTTGGGAAGGAGCAAGGGATGATCTGGTTCACCTTCAGGGGACAAAATGTACTGGATCCCATTTGCTTCTGGATTGAAAAGTCTGATATGAAGTGAGCTCCCCTCCTAGCTTGATGAACAGCACATCTGAAAGGCAGAGGGAACTTGGTGCATTTGGTTATCTAGGAGACAGCTGAGTGGTGGTCTGATCCTGGTTCTCAAGTTCCTCTACGGAGAAGAGAATTGTCCCACAAGGAGATGTTTTTTTAACCACACAATACAGACAGTGAGACTGGGAGGACGGAAGTTGAAGTTAGACAAATTCAGGCTGTCCATTTTTACAGCAGGTTCTGAAGTGAACTGTTTAAAGATTTCTCCCTGAGGTGTGCTGGTGGGTCCACTGTGGAGCTGATAAGCAGGACAAGGCTTCTTCTTGAAGCTTTGTGATGGCTGAGCAAGAAGGTGTAGGTGTGAGGCAGGAATGGCAGTACAGATGTATGGCGATGTTAACAGGACACCTGCATAGGAGCATTTCAGTCCTTTCTCACCTATTTCTCAGAATAGCTTTGCTGTCCTCCTTCTACCCAGCACTGCAGAATATTTTGCTGTGCTTTAACAACATGCAATGTGAGTTTCTGTTGTACCATCCCCATGTGTAGGGAAGGTGTGAGGATAGGGCACAAGTACTCTGAAACTTCCCTGGACAATTGTCACCAGCTTCCAACAATCTGTGGCTGCAAGTCTTCCCACAGGGGGAATGAACCTCAAACTGTAATGGTCCTCAACGGATGCTTCTACAACAAATGTACCATGCAGCTTTGTAGATTTTTGTCCTCTGTGATTAAAAACACATCCACAGCTTAACCACACAATGGGGAAGAGAAATCTCCTCTTGCTGGGTTGGTTTTGAGCCCAGGAATAGTCTCTGCACTTTAAGGCCTAATGCAGAGCACAAACCTACAGGAAACAGCAAGAAGGAGGGAAGGAGAGAGTAATGGCTGTTAACGTGTGTGGCTGTGTGCCCCGGGAGCAGGGAGGGTGCCAGGGCCTGCACGGGAGGGGAGAGGTGCAGCAGGAGATGGAGAAGGGGCAGCCGCTGGGAGAGCCCCTCTGGGAGGAGCATCCCTGCAGCCAAAGCTTCCCACCAGAGAGTGCCACTGGTGCCAAGGCAGACACAGGTGTCCCATTTTGGGTGTGGAAACAGTCATGAAAGACCATTTTTGTCTTCACAGGAGAATGCCTCCACGGTGCAGGCCAGCGACTTTTCTAGCTACGATGAGCGACAAGCCCTGATCGTCTGCGGCACTTCAGCATCAGCTCTGTAGTGAGCGCTGTTAATCCTCATCACTGATTGCTCTTACTGAGACTTCAAGTGATTGGAGAAACTGCCCGACATTCATGAAGGGAGAGTGGAGCCTCTTCAGCCTACTGCTGGAAAATCTTGAAAACAAATATACGGTTAGTGAGGGAGGGGACAGGCTAAGTCAAATATTGCACTAGTGTGTTTGGAAAAATATATGAGGGAAGAAAAATGTAAATTGTAGAGACAGACATAAAAAAGAGAGATGCAGAAATATAAAAGACATATGTGCCACAACAGCCCCTGAGCTGCAGAGGGTAAGAAATGATGAATACAGACCTGGACCACCTCAGAGGCAAAGGACCACTAATCCTCAGGTAGGTAGGCATTGCATCAGGATGAAGGCTTGCCCTGTCTCCCCACACCTGGGTGCTGTAGGTGTTTTACCACTGTCTAGCATGCAGAGCAGCTCCAGTGGTAGAGCACTGCACAGCAAAATGCTTCAGATCTGCGATAAAGACAAGCACGGGAGAGAGGGGGAGGCTATGTAAGGGTTCCTGGCTGGCTCCTCACCCAGGGGCTGGGAGCAGCTGGGTGGGTGGAGGTCCCCATCTGTGTCCCCACCTCCCACCCACCAGTGGGGGACTCTCAAAGTTTGCTGAATTTCTGGCAGTGTAGTTTTTCGCTGTTTTCAATCACCCAACGTATGTGTCTGAAAATGTGTATTTTCCCATTTTTTTTTTAAACCTCCTTTTTTTTTCTTTTTTTTTTTTTTTTTTTTTGCTTCGTCCTGCCAAAACAGTCCTGCTCAGGTTGGCAGAGCCATCCTTTAACAGGTGTACAGACTGTAGGAGAGCTTCGGCTTCAGTACAGCCCCTACATTTGCTGGGACTCGACCCAGATGGAGCTGTATTTGGTTACACCTCCCTTGCACCCCGCGTTCTCCAGTCTGCCATCTGTCTGCACACCTCTGTCAGGGGATTCAGTAGATACAGTCGTTCACAGATTTTCACTTCTAGCTTGTGGGGTTAAAAGCTCCCAAAACAGCAGAGAGCAACCACAGGCTCCTCTCTCATTGCCTCTTCAGAGGGGGCAAAGGTAGGCACTGGGATGAACAGAGGATGCTGCTTTCTTGGCAGGGTTGGAGCTGTGATAGGATAGCATGCCATTTTCAATATTCCACTTAACTACTACTACTGGCACTCTTATAATTAAAAAATAAGTGATTTACATGTTATTAATGATCACTAGAAATTCCTATCAGGCTCTGCTATTAAAGTGGCCTTTCATGTTATCAGAGGCCAGCGCTTTCTTTGACAGTCACCCATTGCTTTGAGGGCTTTGAAGCTGCTTTTCTGTTTCATTTCAAATAAAAATGAGCAAAAGCAATATTACAATCACGGGCATGTGTTTGTTTTCATAGGGGCTGCATTAGCATTTCAAGGAAAAAAAAAAAAAAAACTGCCTAAAAACCACCGGGTGATCACCAGAGCGCTGCTCAAACAAGGCTGTGAAGTGACGAGGTGGAAACCTGCGTTCCCGGTAATGAGATGGAAGTTCAGTAACAGCAAAGGGAATGTACATAAAACAGGAGGTGTGCAGAGCTGCATTACTATAAGGGCCATCGAATCACACACACGGTGTCAGGGAGTTGGTACTGCTGATTTTGCTGGAGATTCAGCAATTTAAGTAACCTAATCAAGTGTCATAATTGATTGGAGGTTCATTTCCTCTCTTGGAAATCATTAAGGGTGGTCACTGCTTGCTAAAAGCATTTGATGCGCCCCACAATGGAGCAACAGTCTTTCTCCCCCTCGCCTACAGAGAGCTATGGCCAGCATGTGGCAGGGTAGCACGGTTCAGCCCCAGCAGAGGGGTGTGTTGTCCCCAGGCGAGGATGGAGTCCCGCTGGGAGGACAGCAGGTCTTTCACAGCAGCTTTGCCAGCAGTTGATGAGCTGCACTTGATGCCGGGGAGGAACATGCTGTGGGAAGGGGCTTTGTGCAGCTTTCAGAGAATCAGAGAATATCCCGAGTCAGAAGGGACCCACAAGGATCATTGAGTTCAACTTCTGGCTCCACACCGGACCACCCAAAAACCAAACCATGTGTCTGAGAGCATTGTCCAAACGCTTCTTGAACTCTGACAGGCTTGGCGCCATGACCACTGCCCTGGGCAGCCTGTCCCAGTGCCCAACCACCCTCTGGGTGCAGAACCTTTCCCTAACACCCAGCCTCACCCTCCCCTGTCCCAGCTCCATGCCGTCCCCTCGGGTCCTGTCGCTGTCCCCAGAGAGCAGAGCTCAGCACCTGCCCCTCCGCTCCCCTCGTGAGGGAGCTGCAGGCTGCCATGAGGCCTCCCCTCAGCCTGCTCTGCTCTGGGCTGAACAAACCCAGGGACCTCAGCTGCTCCTCGTATGTCTTGCCCTTCAGACCCTTCACCACCTTTGTGGCCCTCCTTTATACACTCTCTAATAGTTTTATGTCCTTCTTATACTGTGGTGTCCAAAACTGCACATAGCACTGGAGGTGAGGCCACAGCAGCACAGAGCAGAGCGGGCCAACCCCTTCCCTCAACCAGCTAGCAGAGCTGACCCTGATGCACCCCAGGGTACAGTTGGTCCTTTTGGCTGCCAGGGCACGCTATTAACTCGTGTTCAACTTGCCTTTGCAGACAAATGCATGTGTGCAAAAGAGATGTGAGAAGGCAGAGGTGCTTATGGTGACTCCTTGCAGGGGTATGAAGCACCTTCCCCATGAGTTCGCCTCTTGCCCCTGCCACCCACCCATACTTAAAGGTGGGCAATGAAACCTCTCCCTGGTGAAGGGGTTAACTATTGCAATGCCCAGTCCAAGTCACAAAAAACTTTGGCAGTGTTAAAAGCGTCCTGTTTTATGTGTAGAGAACAAAACGCTGCTTCTTTGACATACTTTGAAATAACGCTTCTTGGATTTAGCCCATACAAGAGATAACACAATCCCTTAGAATCTGACAAATTAAAATGGAAAATTTCAGTCCACAGGAAAGGATTTTTAATTTTATTTTAAGGATCACTTGGAAAATAGCTTTACTTTTAAATGTAATGTAACCAATATTAAAAAGCTTCCATCCTTGTAAATCAGAATTTCTGACCTTGAAACACACAGCATAGGCTCCAGTGAGAAAATTTTTGCAGGTCCTACAAAAGTACTTTCATGAGGTAGTTAGACTATTGTGCCAACCCAGTATAATTATTGTAATCAGCAAACCCAATTACAGAATAACAACCTACTATACACATGATATTCAATGTATATAATAAGGATGATCTATTAATATTGGTAAAATTTGTCTTCCAGCAGCAGGAAGAAATGGCTTCATCGTGATTATTTTTCATGCTTCGCTTTGGTGAAGACTTAAATATGGTTGCATTTGTATTTTGCACCTTGGAAAATATTTGTATTTTAAAATAGCACATTAAAGCTTTGAGCCTGAAAACACTAATGCACAAGAGTAACTTTATTTATACATTAGGAATATTTTAGTCAAATGGTCTAATGTTTGCAGAATCAGATTCTGAAAAGTAATGTACTATTTTATGTTGTACCACTATTGGTGCAAAAATTAATGGATGCATTATTTAAATCAGGCATTTAGAGACAAGCTTTGCAGCTTGGCTGTTTTTTGCTATCATATTGTTGGAAGAAACAAGTAAATACAATCTCAAGGAATGGGAATTGAAAACAGAGGAAATGAAATGGAAACACATGACATGTTCGAGATGTGAGGCACACCTGCTTCAGGCTGAAATGTCCCAGATTCAGAGCAAAGGCAATTTTCAGCCTTCCCTTTGACCCAGGATTTAGTAAAACTCTTGATCCGTCTTTTCACATCTAAAAAAATCCTTTCATCCTTTTGGTCTCCATCAGCCCTGGAGGTTAAAGCTTCCCTTTCAGCTCTGATTATCACAGATGTTGCTCTGTATGAGTGGAGACCCCAGTTTTACCCAGGACTAGCCTTTGCATTCAAACTCAAATGCTTTTTCTTCTAAAGCACACACACAGCAATTTGTTTAATGCTTTGGATATTAAGTATAGCCTTCAGAGAAAAAACACTTGGGACTTCACTCAGGCAAGGTCATTTTTTAACCAGAAGAGTGAACCATCTGTGACCTCAGCCAGGACTGTGAACTGTGCCAGCTCAGGCTGGATTGAAGAAGTTGAGGTCTATGAGCAGCACTGCTGAAGGAAGCACAGCAGCCCTTTCCAGCAGGGAAATGAAATACTACCATGCATGGGCCAACGACAAAATTGTTGGGCTAATTAAACAAGTAAATCCTGCCTGATGGTGTCCTACACACAGATAACCATTTTTGCTTCCGGGAGCGATCTGTACCATAAATTTTATTAGCAATCCAAGTAGATGGTAATGGGAAGATGTGCTGCCTTTGTCCACCAAAAGCACTTCTTGACTCCTTCAAAATTAGATTTTGACCTTAAAGGTGTGGTATCCTTTCTGTTGTTTTTTCTGTCACCCTGAAGTACCTACTGTGGTGTCTGTAACACAGAGTTGATTTGGAGATGTGGTACTCCTGGATAGTTAAGTGATTCCAGCTGTCATCTCTATCATTTACTTGTAGCAAAATGAAACCAATATTAAAAAAAAAAACAAAAACAAAAACAAATGCCCCATTAAAACAGCTAGCGAAATAACTTTCATCCCATTCTGTCACTTTATACTCACATTTCACACCTGAGCAACCAGCCCTCTTTACACACCTCTCAGGCAATACTTTGGTATTTTGTTCGGATGTGCACCAGGGAGTTCCCAAAAGCAGCAGAGCTGGTTGTGTGGGGAAACCAAGAGTAGAAATACCAGTGGGAATGAAATAACTACAGTCACAACTCTGCCTAAAACAGAACCTCAGTTTCATATACTGTAGAGTCAAGGCAGCTGTAACTCCTTGAGTTCCTAGTGATGAAGGGACAAAAAGAAACCCCTGGATGGGATGTTTTATGCTCACCAGAATGTATGTTTACTTTCCTGAGTAAGTGCAATGAGGACCAACTGAGAAACAGAGCTGAACTATTTCACTTTCTGCATGACAGGTGGTTTTCTACTGCATCATTACCAAAAGGAGCTCGGCATCCCTAGTGAAGACCTGGCCATCTTTATCTTTTTCTGTCTGGGCTCTCTGCACCTGTCCAGCTCTACTTCCTGCTATAAAAATTTCTAGATAAAGCTATGTTATACATTTCATGGTGTACATATACTCTTCAGCTAACAGCTTTCAAAAATGGTATCTATCTGCCTTTTCTTACTAAATAGACCCCTTTTACACAATAACTACCATAAATTTGTGACTGTGAATATGTAAATAGGCAAAAATGAAAATGCATCCACTGCCACGCAGAATAACATTGCAGCCTTAAACTTCAGATCCATTCAGGATGATTTGCTAACATTTGGTACTCCAAGCTGAAGTGCCAAAATTGCCTGTCTCATGCAATTTTCAAACATTCCACCCGCACAGAACTAAGGAAAAATAGCAATCTCCAGGAGAGAGCAAACTTCATTTAACCTGTTTTACAAAGTACTAAATAGCTTTTCTATTTTAGATGAAGAGCAGTGAATATGTCCTTTGTGCTGTACTTACCAAGTACTTGCAATGCCATATATTCCAGGCAGTTTTCAGTGATATTATAACGTACTCCATTACTATGATTATTTATCAACACTGCAGTCATGTAACTTTGTCTGATCCATAAGCTCTCCAGTGGGGAGAAAACTCATTTTTATTGCTTTTAATTTCTTGAAGATTTGAAATAATTTCCGCTAAAATTGTTTTGAAAGACTAAAGCTTTCTCTAAGTTGCTTCCTAAAAACAATTATAGACTGTTTGTGTATCATTCAACCAAAAGCTGAATATCTATCTGTAGTCAGATATCTGTAATCCTAGGACTGGTACTGTCTTCGGTATTCTGAGGTTTCTGTCACATTGGAGTTTTTTTTAGAGACACAGGCAATTATTTTTCCATATGTAAAAATATTTACAGCATGCACTTTATAAACAGACCTGCTATTTAATCTGACAGGTGAAGGGTGACTCCCTATAAAGTCTATTTGTCTATACAAAAGCCATGCTTTTGCAAAGAAAACCTGATTTCAACAAATGCAAACCTGAATTACAGGGGAGGAAAAAGGAAAGGCCCAGTAATCCTTGTGCAATGGAGTTCAGGCTCACTGGGGCTTTGAAGCTCTGAAAAAAAATATAATATAGTTCGTAATTATTTTACTTATTATTAAATAAGCATTTTCTGTGAGTCAAGGACTGTCCTGGTTTGTAGAAATCTAGTCCATGAACAAGGATGACTGCAGAACATGTACACAATTTTGTTGTATACTACTTTTCTCCAAGATTTTTGTTCCTTTTGTTGTTGTTGTTAGTAGTTGTATTTACAAACTTTTGTAAGAAGCAACCATGGTTTCTCAACACGAGAGAGAATTCAGAAACCTTTGAGACTATTTTGCATTGGGTAATCTCCCCAAATATCCGTGCTTGCTAAAAACATCAGTTATTTCCATGTCATTTAAATTGTTTAAAACAAGAAACTTTTCCCTTAAAATAATTAAAGGTTCCATTCCAAATTGTTGCTAATTTGCAATCAATTCATATGTGATATGATGTATTTTGGAACTGGATACAAGGAATTGCATATTTTTTTTCCATAGACTTGATGTGTTGGATTCAGGTCAAAACCCTGGAAATAAGGATTTTTCTACAGCAAAGGGAAAACAGTCTTTTGAATGGGGAATGCTTAATTTGTGAATATGACATAGTGCAGACTTCCTCACCATATTCCCAGCATTTTGTCTTGCCCTCTGGGCTCAAACTACCAGGAGAACAATTTGTCTTGTGATTTTTGGTATTTCTTCTGCTAATGCCAGAGTAAGCTAAGGAGAGAAAAGGCAAATGAAAATTAAAAAGGTGCTAGACACGACTCAAACACTTTGGTTAACTTCTAGACTTCCTTCATGTCAGCTCCTCAGTTCTCTAGTATCAGCAGAAAGCCATGGCAGCCACTTCTGAGGGTAGGTCTCTGTGGTATTCACCAAAACATCCAAAAATCACACAAATGCCCTAGAGTGACGTCTGACTGTGCCCAGGTCAGAAGCCACAGGAGTCACCTGGAGTCATGGACACTGAGCTAACATGTGGTGGCTGATATGGTCACAGACAACATGCGTCAACGGGATGCTCTGTCAGCACCCTGGGTGCATGACGCACCTCGGACACAGCCATCAGGGTGGCTGAGAGCCAGGTCTGAGAGAAATCTGCCTGTTATAGTTGAGGCAACAGTAGTTTTCCCTGGTGGGAAGGGAAATCAAAGAGAAATTTCAACTCCTCTGCTCTGTGCTCTCCTGTGAGTGGGGAGCGATCGCTGATGGCCTTGGCAGCTATTTCATCCCCAGCTTCACTGATTTTCTGTGCAGCAGGCGTTGCACAGGCGTGCGGCAGAAGAAAATCTCTGATCAAGAGGAGGCAGATTTGACAGAGGACAACTGAATGAGGAAGATTATGGCATTGTTAAGGGACACCTGGAAGTTTAAAAAACAGTACTGATCTACCACTACTGAATGAGGGCCAGCAAATACAAAAGCATGGTAGGACTACAGATAGATGTGTCCGCCGTGAACTTGAGGCTTTCTTCTGGAAGTGCAGACATCTTCTCTTACACACAGCATGGCTTGAAAGTCAATGGGACTTTAGCTCCCAAGGTACAGGACAAATGCCTGGGAAAGATTCGTGCCATGGAGACTATGGAAAACTTCTCTCTGTTCAGTTCCCAGCAGTTTAGGGAGAGATCACTACCAATGGCTCAGAAACAGCAAATGTTTGGCTGCACTTATGGTAATTTCTCACGCCGCTCCCTCCGCGTCAAAACGATTATGTATATTCTTTAAAGTTGATAAAGCTACTCAGCTTCGAAGCCAAAAACATGTGTTGAAAAAATGAGGAACATTAAAGGCTCTTTTCTGGTTCTAGCCATTTCACACACGCTTTCTCTAAGCTGTGGCAGTCTTCCAGCCTAGCTGAATCCAAACGTTGTTCCTTTCACAGGCACGCAGCGAGTTCGCATAGTAAACGTGCACAGCACAGCTCACCCGAGGCTCTGATTATTTCTGCTTGCAATGTAATGTTGCTGGCCACCACCGAAATGCGGTGTAGGATGAACCTCATGGCACCAGCTTGGCTGGGGGTTTACAAGCATGTAAAAAAAAAAAAGCCAGTGCCTCGATATGGGGAGTTTTGACATTTTTTATTTACATTTATTTGCACAGCTCTGAGTGTTATTCAATTGTCAAACAATCATGTGTTGGTGGTGAGGAGGCAGGTGGGTTATAAAAATGAATTGGCAAGATTCTCATTTACAGAGAGTAATTTGTCTCCACCGTAATGCATGTATGTATTGTCAGGCTGGGAGAAGGAAGCCTTCTCAAGAAATGGGAATCAGATTCATCATCTCAGTTTCAGAGTCATGTTCACTTACTTTATTAGCATAGCGTAGCGAAGAAAATCCAGCTCTCCTGCTGTTTTCCATTTCACAAGAGCTCCCTTCTCCCTTCGCACCAACCCTCCCTTTGCTAGTTCCTCATAAATAGAAAATGGTGCCGGCATATTTTTCTAGGTAGAAAAAGCAGATGTAATCTATTTAAAGATTTCACCTAAAGCCATTCGGGATAATGAACATTTGATGGGTTAGGGAATGGCCACGTGAATAGAGCAGAGAGCTTGCAACCTCCCTCTCCATCAATCACTGCACTCAGCCATGTAGTCCTACCCCTTTCACGAGGTAGAGGGGCTGTACAGCTCTGCCTCTGCTGCAGCTGCATTTCTTCCAAGGGCACGCACTCACTGCCTTTCCTGTCTTAGCCACAAACACACAGAGAAAAGGGTGCTTCTCTTTGGTCTGCTTCCTCAAAGCCCCGATTTTTGGCAAGAGTTGCGTGGCAGAGCCTGGTCACGTGGAGGAAGAGGCTGCACTGACTCCTTCTGGAGCATGCCATCCCAGGGCATTTGGCACACGTGGATGTTGGCACGTGTCTGGGATTTGTGATGGTTATAACAATCTGAGATTCTCAGACCATCCACTAATTGCTCTGTTATTTTTCCTGCTGTACCTGGAGATTGCTTCTTGGTTTTATACTCAGATCATAGCTGGTGTCAGGAATCTACAGAATTTACTGGCTTGTAAAACCATGCTTGTCCAGGAAGCTGTCCCTCACTGTGTGACAGCAACAGCCTTGTTGCGGTGCCCCCATTGTTGCCAAAATCTTTTGCATTAAAAATAACACATTTGAAGCAAAGAGGCTGGCAGATGCCATACCATCAGTGGGCTACCACAAAGTAGAGCAGAGTGCAGGAGAAGCACTGGAGTTGCTAGGCCATGGCTCTTCACAACTCTACACGTATTTTCAGATTTTTTTTTTTTTCAGATCCTGGAAAGATCCGTGGGACCATCTCTCCTTGTCTAGGGCTTCTGCTTCTCAGCCTCCAGTGACTGCACTGATCCTCCTGTTCCAAGGCATGTCAAGCGTGGTGTGATATATTGCAATTACCCCAAGGGTGGCAGTCCCCAGGGAGAGCTGACAGCACTGTTCAGAACAGCAGAGGTTTTGAGTTATTTTCAGGTAGTTTTAAAGATCATTCAACAATTCCTTTACATATTTTACAGACTCTGCTCAAGATTTTTCCTCTTGTTGTTATCTAAGTCAAGAGCAAAAATCACTCCCTGTTTCCTCTCACAAGCAAGAGCAAGAAGACTGCACTTCGATATCCAATGGCCACATATGAATTTGGAGCACCAGACTTTAGATGTAGGACTCCAATGGAAAGGTATCTGGCCATTTTCTGAAAAATCAAGAGTCAAGGAGATTAAAGCCACTTCCAAGGATCTTGAGCTAGTTTGCTACTTTTCCACTCTGAGATTTTTGAAAATGTTTAAATGGAGGATCCAGAAAAATATTGAACCAGAAAAGTGTGATAGTGACAGAAAACACAGGGGCAGGTGCGGGAGGGACTTGAGGAAATCTTTGAAAGCCAGATTATGTTATGAGGTTGTCAAGGTCTGCAGGGAAAGTTTTGCTTAGCCAAAAATGTCGCAAGCTGAAGATGCTCTCTGGGTAACGCACACAGGAGGGGCTGTAATCTGTTAAAACTGTGAGTGCACAGAGACATCGAAGGCAATCAGGGACATGCATAAAATGGCAGCCTTAATACTGACTTTGACTACTGTGTGCCACAAAACATGGTTGCCTCAGGCATGTGCTGGCATGGAGCCCTTGGTCTCCTCCTTCCTTACCAGCTGTTGCACCTTTCTGCCTACGGCCCTGGTGGCAACCCAGGTCTTGTGAGTCCTGCTAGGCCCTTTCTCTCACAGACATACTCCATTGATAGGCTGTGCAACCTCCAAAATCCCTAAAATGTCAGTGTCTTGGCTGACCTCAGTCCTTGACAAAGGTATTTCAATCAAGCTTTGGAGCAGGTGGCCCAGGGAAGCCATGTGGGGGTGGTTCAAGGCCTGACTGGATAAAGCTCTGAGCAGCGTGGTCGGGCTTCAGAGCCGACCTTGCTGTGAGTGGGAGGCTGGACTGAAACCTCCTGAGTCCATCCCACCCTGAAGTCTTATAGAAAGGAATAAGCAGGCTCAGGTCTCTGCAGCCGGTGGGTCGGGATAAGGCCCTGCAGTAACAGCACAGAGCAGAGGTTGGCAGGGCAGGGAAAGGGGGACCTGACCCTGAACCTCAGCTATGGGCCTGCTCGTGGTTATTGTGAACTGCATGGAGGATATGGCTCGGTGATGTTACTAACATCAAATATGAGCCGCTTGTACCAAGGATGATGGAGGTCTAAATACAGAGGGACTTCAGTATTATTCAGGAATATGGGACATGACACCAAAATTGGTGTTTTTTGCATCTTCTTGAGATTTCTCTCCCCTATAGTATGACTGCTGTGTAGCTGGTACCATTGCTAGAAGAAATAGCAATTTCTGGACTCAAGGGATGCTCCGTGATACCAATAGGCTCACTTATATTGATTCCATTATGAGGCAAATTAGATAGGCAAACAAAGTCACTGTTGTCAACTTTTATGTATTTTTGCAGCCATGGAAATTTTCATTCCACTTGCTACTCCTAATGATCCTTTTATTTCATAACTTCAACTTTTTGTCTGAGTGAAGAGTACACTTCTAGCCCTTACAGATGCAGAGCAAAGCTTAACGGAGAGGAAACCTTGAGGTCCAATGAGTGATGCACAGACCTTGGTGAAGGAGATTTGTTATAACCTATGGGTTATCCCCTTACTTCTGATTTTGGCCAGACAGTGTTCAGTACCTCCTGAGACGTGGTATCACACTGCAGATGGCTGGCTGCAGACAGATACTTTACTGTGAAGTCCATTTTTCTGCTGATGGTGCCCCCATCCCAGGAGCAGTTTGTTACCATACTGCGTGGCTGAATGTCCTCCTCTAGCTCGGCTGCCAAAGAGGACAATCTTTAAGTGCCTAAGTCAGACAGCTTAGCTAATGCACTGAGGAGGCTGATCTAGGCTTACCCTGTTGGCTTTGCAGGTTGAATTCAGGTTAACTCAGAGTCCCTTCCACCCGCATGTGTTAGGATGGGTACAGCAGACCTGAAAAGGGCCCCCCGTGCATGGCAATGCGCTCGTCATTCAGGCTGGATGGAGGTGCCAGGTGAAGCTCTCCGCACTGGCACTGCCTTGTCCTCCCTTCACAGCAGGTCTACATTTTCCCCTCTCGAATGCTGTAGCAACTTATTCTGGAGCATCTCCTTCTTGCACTCACGAGAGCTTTTTAACTCCCTTGCTTGGCACTCCATTATAATTTTGCTGTGGAAGGAGGTGGTAATTTCTGCAACAGGGCCATTGGGCACAGAGCAGGACCCAGGTGACGAGTACAATAGAAGGGAAGGGGGCAGATAAACATCTTTGCAAAGCTTTAAAAATCAATTGATATTCTCCTTTCACAAAATGAAGGTGTTCCCTCAGTCCGTATTTATTGATCATTCACGGTCACTGACACCTGGCTTGCCAACGAGCTGCACAAGGGACTGCATGGGCACATGGCGCCGCTTCCCAGCGAAAGCACTTAACACGTGTTTCGTGTGGGTAACCTAAGGCGGTTAAATTGCCTGGTTAGCATCCCTTTTCGCTCACCCCCTGCCTCGAAAAACCACTGAAAAGAAAGGAGACATGGGGAGCGGGAAGGGGGAAGGGGAGCTATTGCAGGAGTTTTCACCTGGATACAGTTGCTATAGGAACCACTTACCGAGCATCTCGGCGCCTCCACTATTCAAGGAAATTCGCTCGCCCTTAATCGCGGGCGAAGCTAAGTGGTTTACCCACGAGTGGAGACATTCGGCCCCTGCTCGTCCCCGGTGGGCTGGGGACCGTGCACCTGTGCCGGCAGCAGGGCGAGGGGCTCCCTCGCCTGACAGGGAAAGCAGGGAAGTGGGAAGAGCGATGCAAACAGCAGCAACTGCGGTCAGAGGGCTGCTGGAGGGAATGGCCAAATGGAGGAGCTGTGGTGGAGAGCGGGGATGAGAAGAAGCCAAGAGGTAGCGACAGAAATCAGGACTTTTATCGCAAAGGGAGAAAAGAGTAGAGAGAGTGTATGCAAGCTCTGGAACAAATGGAGTTCTGGAAAAGGCGAGGGGGAAAAAATCAAAGCTGTAGGAGAGGTAGGTAGCATTAGAGGTGGAGACCTCGGCGAGTGAAACAGCATTAGCGGAAAGTGCCATCTTGGTGTTTGTAATGTGCTCCGGGATCCTGGGATGAAAGGCCTAAGCAGAAAGAGCAATACTGTGTTTTTTGATATAATTTTGATAGCTTTCACGATAGCTATTAGTTTCAGTCCTTGAAACCTCATCTCGATGGAAGCTGTGGCAGTGTTTCCGTGTCATTATCCCGCCACCGGGTATACATTTATACTTGATGGTGTGGTGGAAGTGCAGATTGCTGCTGCTGGAGCAGGGGCCTATCAGCCGCACATTAGGGCAACTCTTGACCCTTGGTTTGTGGAGAGTGGCTCATCCGCAACCAGGAGTAGACCACAGACAACAAGTTAATGACCTTTTTCCCACCGGTTCAACAAGAAAAGTAACTTCAAAATTGATACTGCTGAAGGAGCCTATATGAGAAGAGAACAGCACTAATCACCGCAAGGCAGCGAGGGGAGATCGTGAGGCAGGGAGAAGATTAAACAGAATTACACAAAGGACACCCAAGTTGAGCAAAGCACTTAAGTCGCTGCCTAATTTTAAACCAGAACTAGTGCAAAGTATGAGCCAATTTGAAGCGATCAGAGAGAGAACAATTCTCAGGATGGCTCAACGGAGTGGTGTCACTTAGCAGGAGTTCAAACGAGCGGAAGAAAAGCAAAGGAAAACTTTAAAATCGCTCAGAGTACACAACAAGTAGGCGAGCAGAGGTCAGGTGAAAAAGTGTAAAGTGGCAGGGGAAGAAGGTGGCAGCAATAGGAGTGAATTATAAGCTATTATCATAAACGGCAAATGGATTATGGTAAATCTTCTCCACGCCTATTTGTACGCTGCAAATCAATGAGGGTTGGAACGTATTTACCATGTGATGCGCTTTAACTCCACAAATTAACGGTATTACCTTAAACAACTTCTGATAAATGCACCACTTCACAAAATTACACAATTTATGTAAGGAAACCCAGATTTCACATGTCAACTGATATAAATACAATATTGATATAATTGTATTTTTCAGAGATATGCATTAAAAATAGGACCTTTAAAAAACGTAAATTGAGCAAAATAGAAGTATATAGACTACCACGTGCTGTTTGTGAACTGCTAAGAGAACTTGAAATTGTTTTTCCTATAGGCAGCTCTGCAAAGGTCTGCTACCATGCAGCTCCTGACCTCAACAATTACATACGTTTCTGGGTAAGAATTTGTGCATAGTTTCTTTTAAAAATGTTTTGTTGCTACTGCCAATGTTTGTTGACTAATCTCACAAGAGAAATACAGCAGAACATTTGGTAAATCCAGGAGCCAGTCGTACCAAAAACCAGACCAGCAGCTGACACAAAGAGGACCACTTTAAGTGGTGGTATGCTTTAAAAATGCTGGTGGTGGTGGTCTGCTCCCAGCCATCTTCTCTGTGGACAACAGGTTTCCAAAAAGTACTGCTTGTGGTCAGTGAATTCATCACTTTGAGCACACGCTTCAGGTACAACTAATCGGGTGCACATCCAGGGCAGCTCCCTGGGCTCTGAGAAATGGCAGAGCCACCCGTGCAAGAGCGGAAAGTTGAGGTAGGACCCATGTGTGCTCATGCTGGCCTTGCTCTTCACCTGTCACAGCTACCAGACGTTATCGTACCTGTAATTAGGGCCACGTTTTCAGCAAGGCCTTTGGGCAAGCTCTTCAGAAATGCTTCTGTAGGGCAGAAGCCTAAATTCAATTTCCAGAAGTATCACAACCACCTTATTCTTACTGAAAAATGAATGTAAAGGAGTATCTCACTCTCCTCTAGGGAAACAACAACAACAAAAACAACAAAAACTTACACATCTGTAAAAGCTTCCTTTAGGTTCTAGGTACTGCAGTTTTAAGATGTCTGACTTTAGACCACTAACAGCTTAGATTTTTCAGAAATCTAGGTCATCCATTTCTCCCTTGATCCTGGTGGGCAATACAGGCATCTAACTATTGGGTCTCAGAACTGAAGTCCCATAAATCAAGGAAAAGGCAACAGATTTCAAATACCTGTAACATGTGAAGGGCAGGAGTCAAACAACAAAACGTGTTTGTATTGTGGGTTCACATACCAGGAAGATGTGATACAAGTAGTGGAAGAAAAATGTGGGGTGAGACATTTATGTTGCCAATGTTCAAGCTAAAGAAATAGGCTGAGTTCTGGGTAGGGGTGAGAAAGACAAGTTGAAGAGTTTTACTGCTGCCTCTCAGGGCAAAGTGTACATGGGAGAGAGGACAGGTTCTCATCTGAGAGAAATTCAGCCAAAGCATCAAGCTTAACCAAAATCTCACGAGGAGGGAAAGTGCTCTTTCAGTGGGAGGTGGAGGTAAGAAGAGTTGATGAAGACAACACAACATGGAAATGCTGCCAAGGGCTGGGAGATCTGGCAGTCCCATGGAGTTCTGCAGCCTGACCTGTGCAGAATAAGGATGTTGGTGTTTTCTAGCTTTGAACTCTTCCTCATTAACAGCATTTCAAGTTCTCTTTCTCTGGGTTATTAAGAGACTGAGAAAACAAACTTTCCCACCATCATTTCTCTCACACAGTCACTTTTCTATTACATATTTTCTCATGGCTACTGTTGCAGTCTCACTGATCACAGACCCCATTTGTTCATTCTTACTGCAAAGGAGAGCTTCCCTGCTCCAGCTTAGCGCTCCTCCTTCAGCCGGCAGGGTCCCCTTCTCCTCCGAGGTGGGAGGACACAGGGATTTGCCTGTCCTTGCAGACAGGGCTCTGTAACTGCTTTTTACAACAGCCCTGCAGCACCCTCCATACTACCAGTGTGCCGCTCCTTTTGCAGCAAAACACTTATTTGCTTTTGGGCTGCAGACGCACACCAGGCTGAAGCCTTCCCTGAGCTTTCGGAAACAGTGCCTCCCCTTCGCCAGCCACTAGAATCAGAGCAAGCACTGCATGGAAGGGCACTAGGTCTGCCTTCCAGCCACCCCAGCAGTTATTTTACTCTTCTGTTATAAAAGATATCGTATTTAATAGCATCACAACCTCACTGGCTTCCCCATGCACAATGATTAATGTTATTACCCGGGTTGAGTAACAGTATTCAACACGTTGCCCCATTTTTATCCTAAATGTGAACTCCTGGCTCCATTGAAATCCAAACAGGTCTCAACAGATTTTTTAGGATTTTGTCCCCTGTAAGGTTTGTAACACCACTTCAAAACTTACAGCAGTTCAAAGAAACAGGCTTAGTGAAGTAACACTTGTTCAACTTAATTTATGTTGGCATGAAGTCAGTGCAAAATACTAAGAGACCAGTTCAAATATATTCAGCATTTCTCAGTTACTTTGCACTAGCTTCCATCATAGCTGGAACATTTTCGGATGTTTTGCAGTTTTTATAGCATGGGTCAGGATTTTCATTTTTTTTTTTCTCCTGAGAATAATGCCACATAAACAACAATAGGTCCAAGCCATTTATTCCCCCAAAATGAAAACAAAACTGAAATATTTTCTTCCCATGAAATCTAACAGGGAAAAATATCCTGATTGACAAATGATTTTTCAGTCCTTTCATCAAGTGAAACCTGGCTCTCAAGGCTACTATTTGAGACACTGACTCCTTTTTATTTTTTTTTTATTATTATTTTTTTTTTGAAGGAGCCTGTCCACCAAGAGATCTTTGACAGGCTTGAAACACTACAGCAACCTTTAATTTAGAGAAATTATTTCCAGTAGGGAAAGCGGCTGGTCATGTGCAGGACTCAAATTAGGACCAACAACAACAACAAAAAAAACCAGAAATGAGGATGCATGCTATCCAGGCTCGGCTCAGCTCTGAGGCTGATTTGTGCCTCGCCAGCAGCTGCTCAAATAAGGAGCTGCCCCGAGGAAATAGGTATACAAATGGCTGGGCGGGTGTTTTCTTCTTCTTTGCCTCTCACCTAAAACCCTGAAACAACCAGTTGCCCTTGTGGTGGATGATTATAATAATTATTGGAAAACAATTGAAGTGTGATCAGGTGGGGAGGGCAGTAATTGAAATATTGACAGGTGGTTGCTTTGTGCTGAACGTCAGGTTTTAAGATCAGCTGTGTGCCCGAAGGGCTCCCAGCTAGGATGCTTCTGATAGCCCCTTTAATTAACTAAGGTATAGATTTTACTGCAGGATCTAGAGACAGACCAGAGCAAGTCTTTCTAGAAGAAGCTGTGAATTTCATACACTTATTTTTTCTATTAACGAAAGCTTTAATACACAAGCTTTTATATTATTTTTGATTGATTTTCCATCTTTTTCTTTAGATAGATGTGTATGAAAACTACAAGTTTGCCTCTTTTCTCTGATGTTTAAATGTCATTGACACATGATATTATCACAATGGTTGATACTATTATCAATACTGGTTGATAATCACATCATGAAGACACAGGTAGGAAGGGCAGAGTTTAATACCCAGACAACTCTACCAAGGATAAGAGGAAAACTAATTTTTACAGACTCCCTGAGTTTATTTGGGGGTGAAATGTAGTTTATGGCCTGGACAGCAGATGTTATGAGCTATTGAGAAATTAACAATTTAAAAAACAATATCCTTGCTCAAGCATCTCTCATAATAAAATAAAATAATGTTTCTGGGATACTAACAAATAGATATTCGTCAAAAGCTCCTTCTATTGCAAAAAATTTTCCTGAAAGGATGCTGAATTTGAACTGCTTCTCGAAGCATTCACTTCTCATTAAAGGTCATTTCGTCAGTTACTGCCTATGGATTGTACAGAAGATTCAAACATCCAATCTTGCAAAAGTTTCCACAAATCTAACTTTTTCTTTGAGCATGAGGTCTCAGACAGACTGTGTGTGATTTTAATTTTTTTGTGACCTTATAGAGGATATATGAGCTTTTCAATCAGCTGATGAGAAAAAAAGAAAAAAAGAAGAACAAGGACAAGGAATTGCAGTTCAATTCATATAGGCAGTGCCCTTTACACTCACTGAATGAGCCTCCTGCATCAACTCAGACACCTTTGCTGCAATTCATATTTCTGAGCTTGCTGTTTATTTGTGATTTTGGGATACTGATCTTCAGTAAAAGTTGCAAGCAATTGAACTATCTTTTTAACAGTCTTCGTAACTTCTGCCAGCCCCACAATTAACTAGGAGATTTGGAAGTGTCATTGTGGTAACATTTATTGGTCCGTTTCTAACATTTTTGTGTTAACTCTGTGAACAAATTGCAGCACCCTTACTAAAACCTTGGAAGCAATATGAGAAGCTGCATTGTGGGCACACACACAGCTTCCCTGAATTTCTCCATCAGGCCAAAGGGGCATGGCCAACAGGTCCTGCTCCATGGGTGTATTACCTGCAAAACCTACCATCAGGCAAAGGTTAATCTTTGTAATTTCGGATAAATTTCAACCCCTGCCTGCCATGCATGAGGGAGAGCTATTCAGAAAAGCCAGACTTGATAGGACTTTCCCTCCAGGAAATGCTCTTACTTTCTGAAATAGAACGTCCCTTGGCACAACAGAAGCTGTGCTTGTCCACAGCCCTGTTCTCCTCACCACATGGTTGACCACATGGCCAGACCTCTTCACGAGCCCCTTCCATGCCTGGTGAGCTGGAGCAGGATTTCTTTGTTGGTATCTGAGGTTCTCTCTTGTGTAGAAATAAAATTCAATCATCCACCTTCTTGTTTTTTCATCATTCCTTCCAATCATCCTCACAAGTATTTTATTGGAAAAACATACAGGAAAACAAAGTAGGTTTGCTGAAGTTCAATCAGTTCCTTGTCTCGGGTTTGTTTTTTTCTTATCTGTTTTGGTGCCAGACCTGACAAAGTACATCCTCAGGAAAACTAGTAATGTAAAGCATGAAAACAGACAGGCCAATGTTTAAGAGCCAGGATGTCTTTCCAGAGGCACTTTCAGTCAGATTTATTCCAACTTCTAACTAGTTTTCAGAAAGGCCACATCTTTGATTTAACAAGACTTGCAGAAGCATAGGTTATTTATTTGGGTAGCTAACTTCAGTCAACACACAGCGCAAAATTTCAGCCTCAGTGCTTTGATGGCAACCTTCTCAGTGGGGAGAGCGTGTTTCACGCTGCAAGGTAAAAGCTTGATTTCTCCTCCAAACAGCTGATCGGCCTTGGCTCCTATTTGAGGGCACTCAGCAATTCTCACCGCTATGACACCTTTCTCTCAAGTCTTCTGAAAATACACAGTGCTATCTCAGAAGACCAAACAAGGTGATGATTGTGGCAACTGCGGTCTTTTAATGCGCAACAAATCGTATCACTGTGTAGCTGAACCATCAGACACAAAACTACACATTAGCTGAACTTACAAAAGACATGGAGAGCTCCGGCTTTCCATCTGATGCACAGAGGTCAGAATCCAGAGCTATGGGGGAAAAATGAAAGATTTCCAGATAATATAGAATAATAAATAAATAAATAACCAAGAATTCTTAGAGTTGGATGTTAAATGAGTTAAAAGTTAGATGTGTTGGAAACTGAATATAATAAAGACATCCAGAATAAAAAAATCAATAAAAAATCAATACTAAACTGAGTTCCTTGTGTCCACTCTGAAGGGCATTCCACTGAGCTGCAGTGATTATTTAGAAGCCTGAAGACTGGACATGGATATAAAAGTTAGTCCTGCTTTGTACTGATATAAGAGTGGGGAACTCATACCCACTTTGATAATGTTGTCTCTTTATGACCACATGGATTTTTCTTTTTCATCTGTCTGTCTATCTACCTATCCATCCATCCATCCATCCGTCCATCCATCCATCCACCTATTTATATATCTCTCTATTTAATGGAAAATTTGAACTTAATAATACCATAGAACATCGATGGAAATGATTTTAAGCAGCACTAACAGCTATGTTTTTTCTAAATGAATAGCTCACAGCCTGGCCATAGAAATAGACAGGGAGAGCCCTGATCTAAACAGAGGTGGTGAGGATGAACCCCCCTAGACTATATCACATGATCTGCAACACACATCAGTTTTGCTTCAGGGAGAAGGATGTGCAGGGGTGAGGACAGGGAAAGGCAAGCTTCTCCCTACCATCTCCTGGCACCCCCCAAATCCAGGAAATCAGCATCAGATCAATTCCGGTTTTCCCATTCTTAAAAACTGGGCTAAAACACAGTTGCCTGCTGCCACCTAACATATTGCTTTCTGTATTACTGTATTAATATAGCAGGGGTCAGAGCATCACGATCAGTACTTTTGAAATGACCACAGAAAACTGTCAGGTTAATGACTTTGGTGGTGTTTCACACCATTCAGCTCTGCTGACCCAGCCCCCGTGGCCAGTAGCATGCCAGCTTTGTTTCTCTGTCTGTGGAATTGCCTCTCTGGTCTTTGTGTAATCGCCTGATTCACTCGTGTCTCGGCAGCTGCTGAAAAATGCATTCTCTGTACCTAGGAAGAACCTGTATAAATATTCTCAATAAATAAATAACAGTTGTCATTTTCAAAATATGACAATCTCCAGTTGCCTGTGCTTAAATTGAATGACATGTCATTTATCCTAATAGATGTGAATGCATGTATAGTACATACGAGTGAGTCACCTAATTCTTATTCACCTCAGCCTTGGTCTCAGTTGGGGGCAAGTGCCTCTAACAGGGTTTGGATGGATCAAATCACAAGCAGAAAAATCTTGGTCAATTATAGATGCCTAAGGGTAAAAGGGAGGTGTCTTTTTCTCTTATTTTCCCCCCCCTTAATCTAGCCAAGCACAGGATGCCCCTCCTATCCATAGGCTTACTGAAGGAGCAAGTCAATCTCCGATCTGTGGAATTTCTGGGAATATCTCTTCCCCCTGTAATTTAACATGACTCAGTTCTCCATCCTGATAATACAAGTGGTGAGAAAAGCTCCTAATCCTATTGGCATACCCTCTTGTCAGCACCTCTTTATTTCACTGCTTTAAAGGCTCAACATGTTTTGATTTACAATAAGCACTAAGATAACTGCAGGTGCCCTCTCTAAAAGCAAGGTTAACTCACCTGAGATGAATTCTTTTATTGCAAACAAAAGCAACACATGAGCAGGAAATACAATTAATACAGGTGCTTCCCTGAAACTTAGCAAATGCCATTTGTCTTGAAATGACATAAATCCCCATTATATAAACAGGCCCCAGAGGCTTTATTTGTATTATTTCTGGAGAGGAAGGATTTAAGCAAAAGATAAATGGAGTGGTGATGGTGGGGAGGGGAGAAGTCCTTGTGCCTACAAGGCATTTATTTGACAGTAAAACTACTAGTGTGCTATTTTGTGATTGTATTTAAAAAATATGTAAATGTCTTAATAGAACCAGAAAAAGGCCAGCCTAGGTGGGATTTCCAAGTTAACTGTTTTTTGCTAGCGATGTGTAATATCCTGTATATTTGCAACACACCACTCAAGCACCCTGTCTGACATAGAGCTCTCCCAGTGATTCGCTGTTTGGTGATATGAGGGCTGCATCCTTGTAGGCATGAAGCACTGTCAGGACCCAAGTGTCTAGGGTCACCATCACAGAGGAAGGAGGCTCCATCCCAACTCCCTCGAGGAGCACCCTGCAGGGTCCTGGTGGGGCACTTTGCACTGCCAGAAGTGCAGCTCCAGGCATCCCCCTAGGCAGGGAGCAGGGGCAGGGGCAGGTCCCTAGGACTGCATTTCCACCCACCATCTGCAAGGCTGCTGCCGTCTGGGGATGCTGGAACTCATCGCTGTGACATTTGGAGAGTCCACATTATCTGCCAGGGAAGAGGTAAGAAAGCATGATGAACCTATGCTGTCCCTTTTTGGGGAATGGTGCTAGGCCCATTGTTTTGGCCTATGGCTCCTTAGAAAGGACTGAAAAGACAAGACAGAGCCTGACTTTCTCTACACAAATGAAACTGATTATCTTCAGTAGTAATAGCTCTATCATGAGGAGCTGGAGAATAGGGTACCTCCTGGACAAAAGGTTCATAAGCGTGCTAGAAGCATGTTGACAAGGAAGCACACTGGGAGGGTAAGAGCCTACTAGATGAGGTTTTACTGTTAAAATACTTCGATTCTCTTTCCAGTTCTGCTACTGACTTATACTGAGCAATCGTAGAAAACAACCCCATTTCTCTGGGAGTCTTTATGCCTGTCTTTCCCTTGTCTAGCTTGTCTATTTTGTCTGTCTAGCCTCTCACTAGAGGTAGACCATGATGCCAGTTTTTTGTTCGTTTGTTTTAATCCAAAAGCTATGGTGCTATGGACAACAGTCTGTATTGCGTAATTTTGTGAGAAATGCAAATAGGTTTCTTGAGGCTATGTACCTCTCTTCCTTTCCCTATTAACAGCTTCCCATGAACCCTTGTCATTTATCAAGAGATATAAAGAAGGGATAAAGCTATCATAGCTGCTTAAAGTCTAAAAAGCAAGTTTACAGTCATATTTGGATTATCATTTTTCTTAACCTGTTTCCTTTATAATTCACTTATAACTGCTTAAAAATGCAATCCAAAATTACCTAAAACAAAAATGGGGAAAAATAAATTGTAACACTTGATAGGATCATCAGACAAACAACTGCAATTATGTTGACAGGTACATTACACTAGTTTAGATATTCATCTGTATCATCACCAAATCTACTATCCTCTCTTTCTTCACCCCAAACCTGTGCTTTATCTGATGAGTATTTGTGATCCTCAGATTTTAACAATCAAGGCTCTGATTTTTACAGCCAGTCCTGCTCAGATGGGTTTCAGCAGCCCTGTGGAAACCGTTGCCTCCAGGTTAACTGTGACCCCACCCAGGAGTCACTCTACAGAAAGCCAATTGCTTCATCTGGACCAACGTTGAAATACTGAGTTGAGCTGGGCTTCTTTCTATTCCCTACATTCTACTAAGCCAATAACTTCCAGTCTGAAGAAAGCAAAGGGGTAAAGCTTTACCGCTACACCTCCCCAGGCTTGAGTTCATTGCACATCCCAAATGTCCTCCGTTGGATCTTTAGGTATCAGAAAAATGTTGGATCAGTTCCTTTTCCCTGAAAATTCAAGATTTAGTCAGACATCTACTGCAACACTTTTCAGCCCCAGTCTGCAGACACTACCTGCTCCAGGAATGACAAGCTGACATGGTTGTATGCTCAATTAAACCTGCTCTTCCTTTTTAAACAAGTGCTTTAGACTTCTAAATTACGTGCAAAGTTTTCTTGTACACTTTGACTACATTAAACTGAAGATGCCAAACTTTGGCTGCAAACCTTAACTTGGTTATTTGGAGAGGAAAGACTAACACAGCTTTTTTGACAGATATTGAAGACAAATAAAAATTGCTTTAGAGGTTTTTCTTTTTTATGGAAAGCACACGGCTTTCCTGGGAAACGATTCTAAAATGTGTGATGTATAAAGCAAAGTACAAGAGCCCTACTTTCCAGAAGTCTCAAGAGCAAGCAGTTCCAGCTGACGTCAGCTGGAGATGGAGAACCATTACCTGAAAATCTAGTCCTGATGTTCCACAAAACTTGCTTTGAAAACTTCACCGACTATTCAACACTATACTGAGATTGCAGGTGTCGTATTTTCACTTTAGGGCTCTTTTCTTACAATTAGACTCCCATGAATGGGCCTTTTCCTTCATGTAGAACCCTGCTGAGGTCATCAAAGGATTTGCGTCTAAAAACAGAGGTAAGTGTAACAATTTGGTAAAATTATATTCCAGGCTCGCTGACTGGCCTGTGGATGTAAATGTCCTTTTGGGAAAATGGGACATTTTTATAAGAAAAGCTACTTTTGAAGTTCTTTAGTTTTTTTTTTTTTTTTTTTTTTTTTTTTTTTTTTTGTCAGATAAATGAATGAGAACTTAACACAGCAGAAGCAGCAGGTTTCTCCTGGTGCTACTATCTCCTTCTAGGGTACTCATAACTCTTTTTTTTTTTTTCTTTTTTTAAACAGTAAGAAGAGTCAAGCAAGCATCTCTGTCTCCAAAAGTCATTTAAATTTTCTTTTAAATGGCTAGATGGTGAGATTTTTTCCAGTGAATAAAAGGTGCATGAGGATCTTTCAGAAACTGAAGGTCATCACCAATTCCTTACTTGACAGATTCAAACTTCCAGGAAAGACCACCTCCCACCCACTGAGCCTTTCTGAGGAGTAGTAGAGGGTGATAGCCTACCTGCCCTTCTCTGACATGAGCAGCCACAGAGGGACATGTCATGTCTGTTGCCATGTCAAGAGTCTGCTGTAATTCAGAAGGCTGCCGTGAGACATCTGTGTCTGAGATGCAAAATCCTGAATGGAAAGGCCAATGTAGGAATAGCACTACTGAACTGAAGTGCTTCAGATGTGTTGGCCTTTATTGTAAGAATCAGTCATGTTCCCTGGTCTTCCCACCCCAGCTGAGAAGGGAGGATGAACCACTTTTTTCATAGACATTATATTGGTTCAAATTTAATCTTTACCAGAATTTGCTGACTAATCAAGGATCTTTGTGTGGAACTCAGCTACAAAGAGAAGAAAACATCACTAGCAGCAGGCACTGACAAGTGACGAAAGGAGACTGGTTGTTGTGTCTGGACATATTGGCTGATGGTGGTCAAGGGACAGCCAGACCTGCTCTGTTACAGCTCAGAGCATGGCTCCTAGTGAAAGACACCCGTATGGTGCTGGGCTTTATTTGGGAGGCTGAACTGTATTTCCCTTGTGCTCACTTGCAGAGTACAGCCTGATGTTGCTGTGGCACCTCCTGGGCTGGGGTGGTCGCTGACAGTGCCCACAACGTGAAAAGTCCTGTGCAATGAGACAAGAATAAATGGCACAGGCAGTAGAAGTCATCAGCTACCATCAGAAATGTAATGGGGGTGAATGTCAGACCATGCTACCTGGTTTGTCTTGCTCACCCTTTTCAGGGGATGGGGACACTGTCCTGTCAGTGTCCCACACTCTGCTCTAAGGCCTAACCCTTGCACCTGAACTAACCCGAGGTGGGGACTGGGGACTTGTAGCTGGTGGTAGGGGAAGGTGCACTGTTTGATAATGTGTCATGATGATAATCCACCGACTCTGTGAAGACTCAAGAATAAAACTCTTCCAAAAATAAAAAATAAAAAAAAGAGCTGGGAGTCATTCAAATCCATCCCAACCATTCTTCAATAGTAGTTAATATGATTTGCAGCCAGCGGCTTTAAGCACTACAGAGTCAGAGAAGATGAGGATATGGCTGTGGCGTATCTAATTTTCTGTCTCTAGGTAGCTCTTCCTAGGAAATGCCTTCAAAGCCTCTGGACTGATAAGAAGAAGCAGCAGAGTAAGGTTTCCTTCTAGAAAAGACAGAAGCAGAAGAGGTCTCTTGACAGGCCACATTTTTCAGTAGGGCAGCAGGGTAGGGCCTTCAAGCCTATGCAGTAGAAACATCAACCTGTCACTTAAATTTACAAAAATTTACAGTGAGTCGGAAGCAGAGAAACTCTATCCACCTGCTGGAAATGATAGAAAAGTCTCTGTCCCTAAGCAGAGGAGGAACCTCTGCACCCAGAGAGCCTGTAGGATCTACCACAAGGAATGTCTCTGGGCACAAACACTAGAAAGGCAGCTGACAACTACTAATTGCTAAAGACCAACTAAATCTTAAATATAATCATAACACCATAACCACCAACCTTCAAATTTCCATGATTTAAAAAACAAAACAAAACAACAGGTAAAAAGTCCTCTGTCAAAATGATCTTGTAATAAGCCTGGGAATGTCTTTTATTTCCTCCAAAATACAAAACACTCAAAGACATTTGTGCAAGCAAGGGGAAAGATGTATGTCTCTGAGTCTCCCAGATTTCAGGGGTGCTTAGGTGTCTTTGTATGTGATGCAACCGAAATTATGATAATATTTTGTATATCAATATTTTGAGTTGAAATGTTTGCAGCTGAAATAAGCAAAGTAATTCACGCCCTCTTCCCAGTAATTCATATGGGATTTTTCTAATTTTAAACTGGAGGATTTACATTCAAGATACACAAACATTTAACTAACAATGATGTGTTCAGGGAGCACTACCTTCATTGAAATGAATCTGGAGAATTAGAGCAATATTTCTATTTGGATCCTGAGAGAGGACTGCAAATTCTGTCCATGACAAGGGGAAAGATCTGTATGGTCTAAATGAAACCCTGAAAGAAACAGAGCAATCAGAAGGATAAGAACCTGAGTAAAACAGGGCTATGGACAAGACTTTTAGCAGATGGGTCTAGTGGTGTTAAAAGATGTTAAATGGTCACTAAGGAGGGAGGTGAAGCTATGAATATTTGATGTAGGAGAGATCATTGGCCATACAAGCTGGAACACATTGTATGGAGAAAAGCAAAGGAGAACAAGGATTTGAAGAAGGAAAAGCACATTTGGTTTTCTCTGGATTACCATTTTGCCATTTGA
This sequence comes from Cygnus atratus, assembly GCF_013377495.2. Lineage (NCBI taxonomy): Eukaryota > Metazoa > Chordata > Aves > Anseriformes > Anatidae > Cygnus > Cygnus atratus. The sequence continues at coordinate 26,684,436 of NC_066363.1, read as the reverse complement.
ATATGCTAAATACGTACATTTTAGGCATGAGATGAAACTAATCTACCAACCGTTTGTGAAGAACTTAGAATGAGAAGCACTGTTATGTCAAAACAAAACACTTTGCATCTTCAAAAAGGTGCTGTTATTTATGGATATGATTTTCAGATGTGCCTGATCCCCAGCTAGTATAGCTCTGTCAAGTCAAAAGGAGTTTTACTATAAAAGCTTGAAGTTTTTGAAAATCACACCTAATAATCTCTCAGAAGTTATAAGGGAAGTTACGCTAATTCTAGGGAAATGCAGTATCTGCAATACAAATTGACAGGATTAGATATAAAAGCTTTCCATGCAGATAGAGAGACAAATGCTCATTTGCAAACAAAAAACAGACAGCATTACCAGGTGCTGGTGCTATTGAGCTGCTGTGGTAGATTTGGCATTCTTATCTCATTCTTGCTTGAAAGTTGAATTGTGTTTGCAATTGTGGTTCTGATAATTTAACAGAGCACAAAAGTAATATTGTTCTCCACGTTGCTCTATGAAGAAATGTTTCGCACACACATGATAAACACATTTCCTTCTTTTTAAACACTGTCTTCTCCCCTCCTCTTTGTCTCCATCTATAAGGCAAAATGTATATTAAAAAGGTTTCTGTCCCCTAGTTCTTCTCGGTTAAAAATCACATATTGTGACAGACCTTCCACCCTGCTTTGATTCCTATGCCAACATCATGCCGTTCACTGCACAAACAAAAAATACATGGCAGGCTCCTGCTGGGGATTTTCCTCGAGTGGCAGATTTCCCAGGCATGCAGAAAGGGCCTGGCTGGTGCTCATCTCATTGCTCCTGCCACCTCCAGCATGGGAGCAGGACATGGCAGAGGGGCCAGGGTGCCCCAGCCACCCAAGCCACCACTCCAGGGAGTACAGCATGGCAGAGCTATGGAGAACCAGGAGGCTGGATTTCTTCCCAGACACTCACCACGTTTTCAAAACAAAGCCCCAAACCTGCCCTTAAATGTGTTGGGAATTTTGAAGACGAACGCAATTGCCTTCTCAGTAAGCTTTGTTCACAGCTGGGATGCCCACAGGATGCTGCTGCCAAATTTCTAGTGTCTTCCATGAATGCTGGTGGTTAGACACTAGGATGATAGATATCTTATGAAAGAACTCTAAGATGAACAGATGAGTAGAAAGTTCCCTAAATTCAGAGCACGCAGGGAAAGAGAGGAAAGAGGTCGTGGCAAGCTGGCACTATTTTCATAATTATAAGTAAATAGGCTTTTAGCATCAGCAAAGCCCCCATAATCTAATCCTAGTAATCTAATCAAAGAGCTTGTGAAAAACAGATTCTATATCCATATGATGATGTGATGACCTATAAAATGATGATAGATGTTCCTAGCTGGCATTGGTAACTAGGAGAGAAAAACATGTTTGTTGTGTGCATTATCTGAAAATATAAATAACATAATTCTGTACTGATCTGTCTACAAAAGTCCCGAGTTCCACTTGTTAAGTTTGCAGATTGGTTGGACAGAGATATATAAATTAGGAAATCAAAAGACATTATAAGAAATGCAAACCTTCTAAAACATCACTTCTAAAGGCCTATACCAAGAAACAGCTCTACTCCCACCTAGTTCCTCAAAAACAGACAATACCAGTGAAAATATTTGCACAGTAGCTAGCAACCCGATCTAGCACATCAGAAGCAAGCCAAGATTGGCAAACGTAAAGGACCAGCATCACACACTTCACTACCTTTTTCGGCAAAGACAGGATAGCTTTGTACCAGATCTTCTGCAAAATGAATGTATTTTAATATGAAACATTAAATCTAGAATTGCTGTTAAGAGAATAAGACACACTTTGTATACACTTCTGTCTCATACTGCACACTACTATTTCGTGTAGTATTCTAAGGTGCCAGATACTGTGGTGATACGGAACTAGGAAACTATTAACGAATTACCTCCATAGAGATTTCAAAAAATGAAATAGCATATTGAAACAATAAAGAAAAATATATTATAGGATTTACAGACTTACCTCAAAGTCAGCTGGGGTTCAGATTAAGGAAAGATGGATTTCATCGATGTGAGTTGTATAAGGGGGAACTGTGGGTCTTGCTTTTTTTAGGTATGGAGTAGATATTTGGAATTTCAGTGTTTGTGTTAAAGCCTCTTCACTTTTCTGCCGTGTAGCCACATCCTTTCTATACTCTGTTTGCTCAAAAAAAAAAAAGGAAAAAAAAACAACTTTAAGTTTAGGAAGAAATCCCTGCTATCCAGCACCATGCAATTAGCATATATGAATAGGAAATGAATTCCTGCTGCTCTGGACCATTGTTAATCCATATTGATGGGGTAGAAAACATGACATCAACTGTAAAAATCCAAGAACATTCCTTAAAATATTCAAATGATGTGCCTGGGCCTGCATCTCAAATTCTCATTGACTTTGTGGGTGCCTGGAATGCACAAGGAATGCAGGATTAGGGACATGGGTACGTGTGGTATGCCTACCTTGACAGCAAAAACAGTTTTTGATGCTGTCTGAAATTCTCAGAGACAAATATTCAGGTCAAAGGAACTTTACAAAAAATACATACAAATTTTGCACAGCTGCTATTTGTTCTGGGCCAGATGCCACCATGAGCTGGATGGGGCTCTGTTTAGCTGCTACTGAAACAGTGTGTGCACACTGCACCATGCAGTGCTACAGGAGCACAGAGATAAGCATTTCTGAGCTCCCTCACTAAACCCACAGCTGTTTGTCCTTTTAACTTATCTTAGTTTTTACAACATTTATGCAAACCAGTAACATTACAAACTTGTCTTTATTTGATTGTTTGTAATGATGGGAGATAAATCTCGTTATTCTGATACAATTTCCGTAATGGTAGAGGCACTGGGCAACTCTGTATTTTCTAGGAAGTTCTCAAGAATTAGCTCTGAGGAATTGCCCTAAGACTTACCCAGGAAGACTCATGAGCCACCTCAAGTGGTGTACATTAGAGCAGCCCTGAGGCTAGTCTTAAACGTAGTTAAAAACGAAGTTAGTGCCTATAGCACTAGAGACAGAAGTAGCATTAAGAGGTTGCAATTGCATTTACTTTTACTTTCCTCATCTTTTTTTTGTCCTCTTTTGTACAGGAAGAAGCATCCCCTTCCAAGCCAAGAAATTGTATCTGTGGCTCTCAGTGTCCATTAAAAAATACATGTAAAAATACCATAATCCATAAAAAGATAAGTTCAAGTCTGTCTGTGAGAAAATATCTGAATATTCCTAGTCTCCAAAGAAATGTATCTGTCTACTTAATGTCAGACCGCCATGGCGTGGGCTGGCTCAAATGCTTTCTCTCAAAGCCCATTTACTTAAATTGTGGTTCACAGACTGTTGACCTACTCAACTTTAATGACATCTTCTGAACCATCATTACCGATAGGGGAAGTGTGTGAGCCATTTCTCACCCAACAAATAAAGGTTCAAAAGTTTTGAGCACAAGCTAGTCCTTTACTTTTAAGACCAATCTTCTACCCCAAAAAGTCAAAGCCATTAGTCCATTTTAGGATTTACAGGCTGTGAAATGTCATTCTAAAAAGAACATCCATTTTTGAGTTATTGGAGTACAAAAGCTGTCTTATAAAAGTATCACAGTACCATTGATAATAGCTTTGGCAAAGACCTTTCAGGTCATCTAGTCCAAATCCTGGTAAGGAACAGTTATACTAACCTTTTGTATCAGCCTTGTTTTGAACACCTCAAAACTGATGCAACTACACGACCAAAGAGTTTGTTCCAGCACCTATTTCCTTTTCCTGTAATCCTCTAAAGCTGACTTTTCCTTTCTTTTGAGTTAGGCTGCCTGTCTCTCTTTATTAAATTTCAGCAGCACAAAATGTTTCTTTCCTTGTCAACTTTTACCTTAGATGAGTGGAAGGTCTGGTTTGGACATCCAGCTGCTGAACTGATGGGCTCCTCAAACCTTCTAAGGCTGTTTTCATTTGCTTATCGTTTTGCCAGGATTAAACTATTTGAGCTGACATTTTTCTGTGTCTAGCTGATTTCTTTGAGGGTACAGAACTACAGCCAAAGGATCCAAGAGTTTCCAAAATCAACAATAGGAAGAAACATGATATTAAGATATTTGGGTGGCATTTTTTGGCAGAGGGATCTTAAAATATGGGAGGGACTGCTTTCCGTGGAAAAATACGCTTTTTTCATCAGCACAGAAACCTGCTCAACATAGTAGTGGGTTCTGGAAAACATGCAAAGAGAAAGAAGTAGTTTGGGACAGACAATCTGTCAAATCAATACGGTGCAAGTAAAAAACTGGCGGTCTTTGGGCAATAAGACCTGCCTGGGAAGCGTAGCAGAGCGTTATGTCACTTGGCTCCAGGAAAAACGGACCTTGGTAGTTCTCTGACTTTGGTGGGATACCAGACCAAATCTCAAATAATTCTGCTGCAGGACAGCAAAAAGAAAATGTCAAAACGTTTCAAGGGCAAAAGTAAAATCTCTAACTAGGAATCTTCATTGTTAATGGATTTTTTTTTATATATTTTATTTTTGATGTAGTGAATAAAGCATAGCAATTGCAAATCCTCATTGGACTATGCTTTTAGAATATTTATATATTCTATATTCATATTTATATATTCTATAATGTTTATATAGAATATTTATATATTTTATCTTCCTATCATCACATTTACCAATCAGCTAATTAATACTGAATTCCAGCTGAAATCTCAGAAGAATCAATTTCCAGTGTTTCTTCTTACGCATGCACCACGAAGCGAAGAAACTCCAAGTTTAAACCTACTGAAGAAGAGGAAGGAGAGGCTGGAGGGCCTCTGTGTCATGGGATTCGGAGCTGCCCAGGCACAGACAGCATGCAAGCCACCACAGGTATGGTCTCCTCATGGTCCTTACCTGATAGACCCTGTGCCTCGCTCCCCCCAGGCCTCCCAAGCACCATCCCGTGCAGCCCCCACAGAGGCTGGGGGAGGCAGGCGGGTGCCGTCGGTTTCCACTTGCCTATTTCCTTGTTGCTACGACAACCCACAGAAAGTGCACCCGTACCCATATAATCAAACCGAGCAGGGCTGGTGGCAGCGGGTGTCACGCGGGAGGACTTGCCAGCAGTGCCGCTTGGCTCCTTCCGCAGCAGGGAGCAAGGCACGAGCAGATCGCCTTGCTCAAAGCCACAGAGCGTCAGCACGGGGCAGGTGAAATGGCTGACTCCTTGCACTCCGAGCTGCTGACGTTAAAACGCCTTCACGAGGTTCTGCTTCCAACCGCTTCTACCCAAACTTTGGGTGAAGTCTGTGTAAAACAAGTGATTATTTCGTTAAATTCCTTGGCCCTTCGCTGAGCTAGCATATCCTTTCTTGCTCAGTATTAACACTGATTTCATTATTAAAAAAAAAAAGAAGTGAAAATGATTGAGTCATTTTCCCAGACTCTTACCACGTTTCTGTGTAAATGAGATACTTTATTAGATACCGCATTCCCTGCTTTGTGTGCACGGCTGTGTTTAGGAAGCAAAGCAAGTACAGTGAAAGATCAAAGCACCACAGAAGCTGTGTCACAGTGTGTTTTCCCCTGGTGTATGTCCTTAATTTTCTTCTTCTCAGCAGAGCTCTGTCATTTTAACCCATGAGAGAAAGTGGTACCTTCTCCCTCCGTGCAAGTGGGTGGGAACACTGCTATCGATATATCAGGAACAGATGACATTTCCCCACCCAACCTTCATCCAGGGAAGCTTGTCAGATGTAATAGATGGGGCAGCTGTACAGGTATGTGACCCTCAGTCTGCCAAAAAAATTGTCCTGCATGCAGGATGCAAACTGGAGAAATAAAAACCTCTTTGGTCATTGAAGGGTATCAGCTCCTAATTTTAGCTGCTCGGCAGCATTTCTGAGGGTAGAGGATTGCTTTGAATGGCCCTTGTGATGTTTCCTCAGCCGTTCAAAAGCTATGTATTTTTAACTTGGGCCATTTTCCCACCTCCTTGCCCACCAGCTTGACTGGATTTCTTGCTTATTATGACTCCTACACTGGAAACATTTGCTTCTCTCATTATTTGCAAAGTAGAAGTTACCAAAGCAATATAAATAATTCATGAGCATGCCTGTCATGAGTGGGAATAAATTGTATATCTGTGAGAGGAAGATTTCAGGGGGTACAACAGTTGGAACAAATGAGTGCAAAAGACACTAAAACCAGGCTGGATTTGTGGCTAATTTCTACCAGGCCAATAAAACATGAAGGAGAAAAATCAGGGGAAATGGGCTGGCAGATGACCTAACCTGGAAGCAATTTGAGGCCAGGACAGTGTGTTACAAGTGTGTACACAGCCTGAGTACATACTATGAGTAAGGGGGGAGTGCAAACTGTTGTCTGGGCGCTACCATAATACAGCTAACCACATGGATATTCTTTACTAACGAAAAACAGTAAGTAGTACATTTTACTTCCTTCACAGTAAAGGGGTTAGAATAATAGAATCATAGAATCATAAAATATCCGGAGTTGGAAGGGACCCATAAGGATCATCAAGTCCAACTCCTGGCACCACATAGGTCTACCCAAAAATTCAGACCATATAACTAAGAAAGAGAACAGTCCCAAATGCTTCTTAAACTCTGACAGGCTTGGTGCTGTGACTGTCTTTACAAGATAGTTTATACAAGAGGGAGAGAAGGAAAATGGTGGTGGAAGATGGCCTCGTTTCAGTATAAATTACAAAACCACCAAATTAGCTACATTGATATGGATCCCAGTTTTAACTGACCTGCTGTCTGCCTGGGAAGCTCATGAGATGTCCTCATGGGGAGTTTTGTCTCTCTGACCGTCCATCAATGCTGCAAGAAAAGACCTGAGATGTTGAACGCTCAGCCACGTGAAAAGGTGAGGAGAGGGCTCAGTGCTTTGCAGATTTTGGTCCAGGTTTAGGTGCAGTTCATTCCTGGAGAAATTCTTAATGCATTCATTCTTCAAGTATTTATTCAAAGAAAAAAATGTTGGAAGCCACATTTTGCAGTTACCAGACACTGCCTCCCCCAGTGACCACCCACAACCAAGCTGTATCTTTGGTAGCCTTGAGGCACATTTGGGAAAAGCGTGGGTATTCCCACCTCCCTCTCATCTATCTGCCTGCTTCTCCCTGGCTCTGGGACACTCTCCATGAGCCCTTTGGGCAGACCAGGCCCCAGCTCGGCTCCCTCACTTGAGGAAGTGTTGGGCCCATGACACCTCTGAAGGGATGGAGAACCAGCCCTGCCTCCTCAGGACTGCCCGCCACATGGGGCTTGCCCACGAGGGTGTTGAGGCCGGCCTCTGAGCGCATTGGCTGGCCTAGGCCCTCAAAGGGCTGAGGTGGGTGGAAAACCCAATTCTGGCTCCAGCAGGAAGGGGTGCCAAGGGGTCCAAGCCGAGAAGGAAAGGTGAGGTTCATGGGTTTAAGCTCAGCCTGCCAGCTGTTTTGTGTAACAGCTGTCTGGGTTCCCACTATAGCCAAAGGAGATAAATGGGTTAAAGCACCCCTTACAGACACACGTTTCTTTCCACTGACTATTGGCATTGCTCAGACAGCTTCCTTTGACCTCTAGTTATCCCCAAGTGACTAACATTATGCAAGCTGGATCCTGCTCTGGGCCCTGAAAGTAGCAGCTCCTCATCTGCTGTTGGAGTTGGGCGGCCCCTGGGAGCGGGCCTGTGGTGCACGGGCTTCGCTTTAGGCAGCTCTGCCCTGCCTCAAGCACAACTTCTGGTGTGTTCGCTTCTTGATGGGAGGTCAGGAAGAACAGATAAATCAAAGGTAATGCTGGAAATTTGGCCCATTGAGTTTTAAAATAGAAAGAGGTCTTAAACAGCACGTGGACTCCAGTGCTAAGGCATGTGCAATGCAAGTTAGAGATGCCAAGATAAGCTTAGCCTTTTCCTGTTATCGGTATGTACATCACCTTTGACATTGCTTGACAAAAACATGTTTTATAAAACAGGCACGTTCCTTCTCCACAGCTCATAGAGATACAGAAACTGAAATCATATTTTATCAATGGAAAATGAAATTAGCCTGAAATTACAGTGATAAATGTAGCTTTAGAAAATCTTAATTCACTTCAGTCGAGTGATTAACTTCTGCCACTCCACTGTGCTCAGTTATTGTAAAGTCATTTGGTGACATTAAACAATTAAACTTTAGACCTGGGAATAATTTTGCAAATCTTTATAGAACCATAAAGTTCATTATTGTTTTACATGCTTTCGATGAAATATGGTGCGTAACTCCAGCTGTTTACTCTAGCATAAAGCCAGCCTCTGGATAGAAAATGATAAGGTCTGGGCAAAGGACCAACTCTCAGTTGGACCAGCTCTTCCAAATGGCTATTCTCTGCAGAGCAGAGTTTCTTTGTTTCTCATGGTGAAAAGTTCCTGGAAAATAGTTTCTACTGTAATAGTCTGACCAGAACGATAACTGCAGGCAATAGTGGTCAGAAACAATCCCAGCAGCAAACAGGCTCTGCTGGGGCCAGCTCCATCGCCGGTGTGCACTGGCCAGCTGAGCGGTGTGTGAGAGGTTGCAAAATGCTCGCCTGAAATTCAAAGCGCTTGAAATGTAGGCACTTTAACTTTTCTTCACAGTGTTCAGCCTGGCTCCTTTCTTCGTGTCATTATTCCACCACAACAGGAACATTTTCATTGTAAATAGCCCTATTTCTGAGGAAGAAAACTGGGGCCCGTTACAAGGAAAATTGTTGTTTTACTGAAAACACATGTGAAATGTCATGATTTCTCATTTTTTCACAACCAAATTACCATTTTGTGTGACACGCAACAAAACCATAACATATGTATGGGTGTGAAAATGGGTAATAGCACAGTAGAAAAATGCAGTGAATGTTCTCAGCTATTTCTCAAGACCCTGATCTTTTAATAGAGTTGCTTTAATACAGATTAAACTAATATGCAATACGTATTGGATTTCCCTCACATCCTTGTTGACAGTAAAGGCAGCTAATTAACGTAATTGATATTTGTATTTACTTCTTGGCTGTTTTGTTGTTGCAGTTTTGGAGAGAGGCTTACTAGAGCTCTTTCTCCAAGCTTCATGCATAGGCAGTAACTATGCCAGTGGGCCAAGGGTTTTTAGAGCCATCCCCACCCAGCCACTTTTCAGCCCCGGGGTCATGATTCGGTGCGCCCGCGCTGCAGCTCGGGAACTGATTTTTGAAGCCTGCAAAAGCTAATTTCCAAGCAGAAGCTTATTGTTTGCACATTCTGCCTGACAAACGTTATTTATAATACGCTACAAGACTCCAGAGGTGATACCAGCGTGGCAACAAATCGCTGCATGACAATACTACTTACTGTAGCAAGAAACAGCTTTCTCTGTGACCGCATTTCTAATTGGGCTGTAAGAAATAACATTAGAGTAGTGGTGTATAAGAAAGAATCATATTTGCATGAGGCTCATGGCTCGCTGTGGCTCATCCAGATACCACTTTACAACTTCAGTCATCAAATCAGCAGAACCACAACAGGCTCTGGTACAAGCCAAAGGGGAAAGTGCCATTGTAAAACTGAATACAGCTGCTTCCATAATAGGACTAATTGCATATTGCATCGCAGAGCTAAATTAGTAGTGAAAACAGTTATAAAACCAACAGACAGTGAAACATGACTCACCGAGGAATTGCTGCCAGTTCGGCGAATTCTTATTGGCCCCAGTTCAACAGCCCACACCTGCATTTTCTGAATGGTAAATATATAATAAGGCATAATTACTAGAAAAATACGCAGCTCTCCAAATGTGACAACACGCTACTTGTTTATTGGGATAGTGAATAGTATATAATAAGTTTGACCCGAAGTACTTCTGAGCCACCTGGGGTCACAGCGCAGAGGGGAAACGGACAGCACAATCCCAAAACATCTAAGCCACGAGAGGTTATCTGCAGCAGAGCTGATGGCTGCTTCCAATTGACATGCAAAAGTGATACAAACCTCCCCGTGCTACTAAATCAAAGGAGGGTAAATAGGAAGAAAGCATAAACAATAATCACCATTGAAAAAAAAAATGTCAGATATTTATAGCCTAGCTTAAATATTCAGGCTGCAGTGACTTGGGATGTCTCAGCTGACTTTACTCACAGTAATAGTTCACTCAATACAAAACAGATGGAGAAAGCGAACTTCATCTGTTCCTCCTGCTTCTGGTCCCTTTCTCTCCTCTCTTTTTGGAAGAGTCCTGTGTCACTGCTCTGCCCACAAGTCCCCAGAGATGTGGAAGTCAGACTCTTGACTCAGGGAGTGCATGCCTGACTGCAAAGCCAAGACCCTGCTTGGGTACGTCTTGGTTCCTTCAAGAACTATTGTTATGCCTGTTCCTGGAGGTGATAGAAGAACAAGGAATTCAAACATCTAAATCCATTTAGCGTGTCCACAAGTGGTTCTGTAGGTAGCTCACTGAAATGCTTTCCCTCCTCCAGCTCAACTCTCAGAGGTGCTGAGGTCTCTGCTGTGAGTCACCTTAAATCCATGAGCAGCCTGGCTGAGGAGCTGAGCAGATTGCAGGACTCACCTCACAAGAGAAAATTAATTTGTGTGCCTTCGAGAAACAGCTCTCCTTGCTTTCAGCGGTATGATACAGCCTCGAACAGCAGTGTGATACACTGCCTCAAAAAAACTCTGTTCTATTTTTCACTGCCACGAGCACCACCTTTTGAAACTGTTCTTTGAGCAGTGAAGAAATCCTCATAATTGAAAGGTTATTCCTCCTATTAAAGAGGAAGAGGAGCTTTATCTGTGCTTCTGGGATGGCACATGCTACAGCTGGAACAGCTGACTGTTACCAGGGTCAGCAGAGCCATCCCCGTGTCACCGAGCTCTGGAATCAAGGACTTTCGTTTGCTTGACTGGACGCATACAGACATTTTGCAATACATTACATTTCTGCCATGACTTCAGAAAAAGTAACGTACTTAAACTGTGTGCAAACCAGAAGTAGGTGCAAGGTGGAAGGCTCTCCACCTCCCATAAGACAAAGCCAAGCTGCACAGGGATACAGATGACAGATGAGGGCTTTCCAAGCATCTCCTCTTCTATCCAGAAATTTTGCCTTGGCAGATTTTTAGAATCTCCCATGTCCATTTGGGATTTCCATGCAGCTGGGAGCGCTCTTGAACTGGCAGCCACACTGAATCAGATTCACTGTGCGTGTGATGAACCACATGTAGTCTGGAAATGCCACAGAGGGAACAGGTAGGTCTGTTCCTGTACAGAGTAAAGCAATCAGATGAAACAATGGGAGCTTTATTATTGATGTTACAAGGCCAAGATTTCATTCCACATTTCAATAAAACATTTTAAGAAGTAAGGATTTGCCCATGACAATACAATTCTGGGGATTACTGACTACGGCACCTTTTTACTTCCAGAGATACAGGTTCAAATATATGTTGTAGATCTTGTTCTGGTCCCACCTCCAAGTATTTTCTTCTAATTTCCACAGACACAACATTGGGGGGCATACTGCCTGCCCTGGAGAGCTCAGAATAGAGAAAGCAGGGGTGCTATAGTTTAGCACAGAAAGGCATCAGTAGCACTGTGTAGAGAATTGCATCGAACGTTTTGCTGATAAGCAGCGTAAGATTCACACAGAAACAAAAATTCTTTAAGCTCTGAATTAAAACTGTACTACTAGGAAGGGAGGAAGGGAAGCTGGGAAAGAAAGAGAGAAATAAAGAGAAAGAAAAACAAAGAGAGAGAAGGGCAAGCATCATGACCTCACCTTATTGACACTGGAAATAACTAAAATGTGTTGGGCAACAACAGGAGCACAAGTCCAACCCAGGCATTAAGTCATTTGCGCGTTACAGGTGAGAAAGGGTGCAAAACAGAAACATTTTCCCTATCATTTGCACTTAATCTGCACGTGTTAAATATTAACATTTTCTTGTGCTCGATGTCAGTTTTCCTCCTGCTGTACATGCATACGTGCGTGGGGGGTACTGGCACATCTGTAAAGCCACTTTTCTCTGGTAAACTTTTTAAGAGCTTAAGTGTAAAAATATTAAGCAAGCAAGTATTTCTGCAAAGCTTTGGAAGATATTCAGAAAGTCTTGTTATCAGCTTCTTGTTGGCAGGCTAGTGGCATTGCTTAAGCCCCGGTGCCAGCCAGCGCTCACAAACAACCTTTTATTCCTGCACCACATCAGTTCCTCAGTGCTGAATATTCCTACTCATATGGCAATATTTTAGCAAGCTGTTGAGTTTTACTTCAGTGTAACTTCAGGGACCAAAGAACTGCTCTTTTTCAAAGTTTCAGAGGAATGGAATAAATTTAGGTTAAGTAACGATGATTATCCTAGGCAAAGATTTCCTTCGTTTAATCTTCCCATAACCAAAAAATGCAAGCAGCATTACCGCTCATTTAAAAAAAACTAATGAATTTCCAAGGGAAATTAGAGAATGAGTCCTAAAGTATTTGGATTAGGGAATCTAATTCTGCAACCTCTTTGCATATGAGGCAAGGAGCAGGGTGGATGAGAGCCACATGCTATGCAATTTCTCAGCCTGGCAGATTTATTCTTCAGCCCCCCTCTCTCTGGTGAGAGTCTCCGTTTTGTTCTCAGCACCCTTCTTGCTCCAGTAACGTTGTTTTTCTTTAATTTCCCCTCAGTGGCTGTGCATTTAGACCCATATGTAAACTTTTGCAGCGTTCTGGCCTTCCTTCCTTCCTTCCTGGCCGAGCCAGGACTTGGCCTCCCGTTCAGAAAGGACCTGCGGTGGTTGGTCAGCGGCAGGTGAGACCTGGTGGTGCCTTCATTGAGGCTGTATTGCTGCCTCAGGACACATTTGCACGTTTCCATGCCAGCATGCCTACAGAACCCGCTGACTGGTATGGTAAGATGCACCTTTCAAGCTTTCTCTATATCCATCTGATTTTGAAGCATTGACAAGGAAAGGCAACAAACCAAGAGCAGATGCATCTTCACCAGCAGCACCGGGGGAACCGTCCATGCTCTGACATAGCTGCTGGTTTTAGTCGTCTTAAAAAGGGGGTGGATGTTGTGCCGCTCTGTTTTCAGCAGTGCCACCCCAGCAGGTCCACCCTACTTCACTTGTGCAAACTGCAAACTGAGCAAACAGTTAATATTTCGGCCCTGCTTCTGGACCAGCCACCAGGATGATTTGACTCTAGAAGGGTTTCAGGAGGTGAGGGCCTGGGAGGAGGGATTTCTCCTGTGCTGAGGAACTGGCCAACTGTATCAGGAGTTGGACTCGATGATCTTTATGGGTCCCTTCCAACTTGGGATATTCTATTATTCTATGTTTATTCTCCTGTAGCAGCAAGCTCGGGATCAGACAATAACCTGTCCTGCAGAGACCAAATTCCCACCCAAGTGGGAATGAAAGGAAGAGGTTCTTGTGCTTACATTGCTGGACAAGGACTCAAAGATCTGGGTTTAATTCTTTGCTAGACCTCAGGCTTCCTGGGAATTGCTCAGATTTTTGTCCCACGTTTGCTGAAGCCTGTCCACCGAGCTGGTCGTGCTGCGAGCAGCTCTGCTCAGCTCCCAAACTGCTGAGCAGTGCGGCTACTCTGCTCTTGAGCCCCTCTGTCACCTCGTCTGTACAAATAATTTCAGGTTTGAGAAAACAGAATCACAGAATCGTCTAGGTTGGAAAAGACCTCCAAGATCATCTAGTCCAACCTCTGTCCTAACACTAACAAGACCTCCACTAAACCATATCACTAAGGGCTACATCTAAACGTCTTTTAAAGACCTCCAGGGATGGCGACTCAACCACTTCCCTGAAGTAGTTGAAAACAACTTTCTTGCAGCAGCAGTGTAACAGCCACAGTATTGCCCGACTCCTGCTTCTGATGCTGGAGCACGGGGGTGGCGATGGGAGCGAGGACGGGGAGGCAGGGACCTGGGGGAGCACTGTCCCCACCACCGAGGAAACTGCCCCCAAGAAAACATTTTTGAAGTCATTTCAAAGTGATGGTCGGATTCCCAGAAATTCGCATCTTTTCACGGACGTTTGCCAGACAGGAGGACCTGGCAGCATCCTCCTAATAAATTGCTCCCGCGAGTGATTTGCCCTGCTGCTGCGTGCGTGCGTGTGTATTGGGCACTGCCTGGAAGGTCTCTCGCAGGGATATCTCAGGCTGCATCTCGAATCGCTGGAATATGATGGGGAAAAGAAATTCTGGAAAGCAGGGTAAAACCAGAAATGGATGTAAACACAATTAGAATGTATGGTTTGCCGTCTGCATCTTTAATAAATGCTCGTCTGCAATGAAATACAATTAACATGTAAGATAATGCGGTTTACCTCATTTAGCTCTTCACTGGGTTTATAAACAAATTCTGCCAGTTAACTGTCCTTGTTAAGCAGATGCACACACCATACATGAGCTAAAACACACCGCAGACTGCAAACTGGAACAGGTGCAGGGAGTATAATGGGATGATGAATTTGTCAGTTTACCAGCTCTAGATGTTGACAACAATGAGTGCATTTTATTTAAAACACTCGACATTGAAAAGCACTTTTTTCTCAATGTAGGGAGTCCAAAGTGAGGGGAAATAACACAATAAAACTTCATAATCCATGCTGATTTCCAATATTAGGTGCTGGTGCAGAAGATGTCCAAAATATATTTCAGATAAATTCTGTGTAGTAACTAAGAAAGGACATGGTTTGTTTTTGGGTACCGTGGTGCTTGTTACAGTGGAGTCTGTAAATTGAGGTAGCACCTGAGGAAGCAGATCTAAAACTTCTCTTTCCTCCTGATTACCCCCTGTGGGCATCACGGCATGACAAATCCTTGCCAAGCCAGATATGCCATCTGTTTTGAAACGGGGGGACTACTGGAGGAAAACATAAGGAGAGCTTCTGATTCCTCCAAGGAGGCTGTGTGAGCACGCTCTTCCTCCCTGTGTGACAGGGAGGAAGCCGTGCAGGGAGGGCTGCTAAGGGGGAAGGCTGCATGTAGCAGAAGATGAACTCTACAGAGAGCTGCCTGCTTATGTTAATATTTTATTCACATTACAGTTGATCTGACTGCTGGTTTTGTTCTTATCTGAATTACTGTACAGTCCGATTTCCATAGGCATCCTATAGCCTAACGATGCTCACGGGCACCTCTCCAATTCAAAGACACCAAGAAAGGTATCTCCTACAAGCTAATTGCCAACTTGCACCTTTGTGTTCCTAAATACCTTGAAATCTGGGCTCTAGTGCCCAAGTCCCCAGCAAGGATCAGTGCTTTACACTCAGCCTTGCTCAGAAACATGCAGAGGAACAGGCATTTCTCTCTAAGGATGTCTTCTTGAACCCAAAGCATTTGTGGTGTTAGCTTATACTGGAGCATACGAATTGCTATTAATTATGTCATCAGTCTCCAAGAGCAATTCAGTGTAAGTGGAGTTTCTTTGTCTTTGTTTTTCAGCTCGGGCTGGGTCCTCACCCAGCACAAATCAAGGTACTTCCATTGTAGTCAAAGGAGCTAAGCCAACGTACGTTACTAGGGAACATTGTGCCTATAGTGTGAATAACAACTGAAATGTTACTATTCTCAGCTGCTTTTTCACATAAATTATGCCATGTTTAAGTGTAGATAATGAAAGCCTGGAATCAGCCCTGGTGTAAATGGGTATAACTTCTCTGATAGCAGGAGCGTTGCGTTTGGTTACCCCACAGCTGGATTTAGCCCAGTCAGTTCAGCTTGGCATTATCATTGGGAAGACGTGGCTGGGAGTTCATGAAATGTCACAGTCTTTTAGCTGTAAAGGTGACACTTTAAATTGTCTTAAAGAGTAAGTGTGCATTTAATTTACATTTAACAGGATGGGTACTGTATATCATTTAAATACTAAATCAGTCAGAGGTTTAGTACATGCACTAAGGTTTAGCAGTTACAGCTGTTGGGCAAAATGGGTCAAATTCACCCCTAATAATGTGGTGTTGGGCTCAAATGAGCTTCAAAAGGGCACATTTCTGATACTTTTTTTTTCCAGAATCCTTCCACTTAGAAGGACCTTGAGACAAACTAAACACTTTCTTGCTCATGTTTTCATCTGCCTAGCAAACCTAAAGAAAGATTAGCATTCCTGAAGGCTGACTTTTCTACTGCACACACAGTTAGTTGCCCCCCAGATTTGCAGCATATATTCTTCAACCACAGTTCAATTGCTGATGCACATTCAAAAGGATGTGTATCCAGCTCCCAAAGACGTGGGATAAGCAGCCAGAGACACAAAGGCAGGAGGCGGGTTGAAGCCAGATTTTCCATTTTGAGGTGAAATTTCAAACTGTAAAAACGTGATCAGAATAACACAAAACCCAAAGCACTTCTCAGAAATAAAAACTTCAGAGTACAAATTGATAGACATGTTTGTTCCGGAGTTTTGTTTTCTTTTGTTGTTTTTAAATGTCGTTAAACATTTTTTGTTGTAATATACAATGAAAACTTTGTAATAAAAAGTCATATTTCTGGGAAATTGAAAAGCTGTGTTCTAAAGGGGTAGAAGGATTTATTTTTCTCTCTTTTGTTTCAAAACAGATGCTTATCAAAAGTAGGAAATTTCTGCAAGGTATTTTGCCTTTGACAGAAGAGCAGTTTTAGGCAGGGAACCAGTCTGTGTATAGGACTGCTGCTAGCAGAGCAGAGCAGTACCAAGAAGGCACATAATAACTGCCTACAACATAGGATGGTTGTAATTGTGCCTACAGGCACTTTAACTGAGTGCTGGAATTTCTATCCTATGCAGAAATTTTTGTTCAGCTTTCCTCTAGCTTTATCTGTGCAAGATTTCCAGTAGTCCTGGATATTAAAGAAAAAAGATGGGGAGGGAGGGAAAAGCATTCTAGTCTTCTTTTAAAGGCGAATGTCATGGCTCCTCCACAGCTGAGGTTTTTTTTCTTTTATGAATTCAAGGTGAGGAATTACTATTGCTAGTCAGAGTAGCAGTTGTGCTACCCCAACAGCATAATTCTACCAACAAATGAGAAATGGATCTTCACACATTTTAAAGCATATCTCAAAATCCAAATCTCAAGAACAAGAATGTGACAGCAGTCTCTTACATATACAGGAGGCTATGGAAGCTTTTCAGTGCCTATACATGGGTGAAACTAGCTGATTTTAGAGTATCGACTTCTTCTGGTTGTTTTTGGTTTAGTTTGGTTTGGTTTGGCTTTCATTTTTTTGTTTGTTTTGTTGTTGTTGTTTTTCATCATGGCCATGTTCTTTTTCATCATTAAGCTTAGATTCATGCATCATGAACCCAATCAGGTGAGTGTTATTCAGATAATATTTGTTCGTAGTTTACTGTTGTAGATTTGGATAGTGGCTTCTGAATCCTTTTTCTCCCCACTCTCCCTCAGGCTTTGTGGGGGGTTGTTTGACAAAGAAAGTCAGGTAAGATCCAGAGTGCTTTGTAAATCTGAGTTCTGCTTTGGCACCTGCATTAACAGCTCTATGTGACAAAGGGTGAGTATCAGAACAAGATCAAACACTTGGCATTGTAATGAAAATGATCATTAATTGAAAATATTTTAAAGGCAGGTTTTATGGAGCATTATGACTAGAATATATTTGATTTAGATTTCTTTTATTATATGTTTGGATTTACAGGAAGTAATAATACCTAATAAACTCTTTCTAAGTATTTTCCCCAGTGGTGAGATAAAAAGTTGACATCTCAGATTTGGTTACGTGTGGAAAAGGATCACTGAGAAGTTCAGATCTGGAGGTTGCTTTTTCATTTGAATAACTCTCCTTGTGCTCCTGTGGTACACAGGAGGCTCTCTGTGAGCCACCGATGGGAAGCTTGCCCATGCTGCAAGGCTTAGGGTTGAGGAAGATGTTAGCAGGGCAGGCTCTGTTAAGGCCACTGACAGAACACATTCACTTCAAAGGGACCAAAGTTTCTTCTGTGGTTTGGTTTAGACTCATCTCTACTATTGCAACTTCTGTAGCAGCTTGTCAAGGCTGGGATTTGCCTATTTAAAGGGTAAAGCCTAAAGCAAAAGCACCTCATGCACATAGCATTAGGGGACCATACATTAAACGGAAGAAATATATACATTTTTTCAACTCTTTTGGCCTTGAGTTATGATAAGAAGGTTTGGCAGACAGTGCGTTTACCTTTTTTGTATCCTCTGGGGATTTAAAATCCAAGGGTAAACTGTGATTTGCCTACTGGGTGAAAAAAGCTGTTGTTATTATAGATTACTTTAAGTCACTGCTGCTCTGTGGTATGTGCCATGTTCTTGCTTTTCCTTGATGGTATGTGTAAAGTATTTTGAAGTGCTTTGCTCTGCCTAGATTGATTGTCTTTATATATATTCATATGTATAAAAATATGTATATATCTGAATAAATACAGCAGATTCAAACTGTTTTCTCTTAACCAACCCTGAAAACCCGTGGGGTTGTGTGAGCATCACCTAGGAGGTGTCCACATGCAGCAAATAGCTTTTCCCCAGCACTCCCTGGAGACCATCGCCCTTCAGTGAACCCAAACCTCATCTAGTGCTCAACACTGGCTCTGCGAATCGGGCAATGCTTCCCAAGCAGTAATCGTCCATTATACAACACCTCATCACTACGAGGCAGATCACTGTGACAGCAAGGCCTTGGCAGAGGCTTTAAATGCCTCGTTCATAGTGGCAGACAGAGGTCATGTCCAGCTTGGAGTGTGGGGCGGGGCACTCCCGTCTCGCCCCTAATTTCAGTCATTGGACTTCACAGTAGCAAGAAATAGATAGATAATGTTGTAAAGTTCTTCCTTAGCAGCGTGTTTTGAATTTTTGAGCTTGTGTATCTTGGTAAGTAGCTGTCAAATTAAACAAAATAGGAGTGGAGGAGGAAGCACTAGATGTCAGAGCCCAGCTTAGTCTGCTTCCATTTAGTCTAGTTCATGCACTGACATTTTCAAACAATGCATTCAATTTTTTTACACTAGAAATGAAAAAGCATATTTTCCTCTTTCAGCCTGTGACCTCGTCTTTTACTGATGACTTCAGTCATTGTTTGTAATAGTCAAACCCCTGGGGCAGAGAACAGAGTGATTCATTTGTTCTTGGGGTACTTGAATTTAGAGACCACTAAACAGACTGAAATTATTCTTATTTGAAGCTTGCACGAGACAGTCTTCAAAACTACAAATGGTGCCAAACCAAAGCCCTAGATCCAGATTGAGATTTAAGTGGGCAGTGCAACCTGTTTCCATAGCGGGCTGAACATATACACCAAACTTTTGGGAAGTTTTGATTACTCAAATTTATGGGCATTTGTTTTATCAGGGAACCCACCAGTATGTAAACACTAGCCAGCTTTACTGACAATTCAGGCAAAGCGTGGTGTACATTTCTGCCAACATATCTGTGCTAGACAGAGCATAAATTAAAGCTTCCCCGGGGGCCTGTCCTCTGCTTGTCCAGAGGCAAGTACACCAGTCAGTGTTCTCCTTGAGCTCCATGGCCACGGCCCTGTTCAGGGCTACTGGCAAGAGGACATGCACCAGGCTGAGCTTTGTTCAAAATTGCATCTATAGTGGTTATAAAAATACCAACTAAAAACACATAGAGCTCTAGGTGTGTTTGTATTGCAACAGCAGCAAGCAAGTCCTATCTTGAAAAATTGGATTGCAGCTTATCACCTAGGTATAATTTCCAATGCAAGGAAACACGGCCGGTCCCTGTGCGCCTGCTATTTATCATGCTTGTCATCCAGTCATGATCCTTTTTCCCTTTTCAGCAGGCTACAAAATCTGATAAGTCGCAATGAGACTTCCCAGCAGCAGAGCGGGCTGACAGGTCCACGGCACAGCATGGGTGCGAGGAGCATCGCCTTGGCTTTGAAGAGCCGTCTCCTGGATGACACCAACCAGCTCACTGGTGATACAGAGCCGCCCCCCCCTCCCCGATTCCACACACAGCTTCACCTAAACCTGAGCCTGTGCTGGTTTTCATTTTGCAAACCAGAACCTGATGGATGAGGATTTGCAAATCCAAGTCACACTTGATTTTTGTCTGTAATAGAGACAGGTCAAACACAGAGCCCATTGCTAACTCTGAGGAAAAATTTGAATTAAATGGGAATTGGCCTGACATCCCTTCTGGATTTGACTTTGCGAAACCAACCTCTGACAGACAAGCTTCTTGCGAAACCCAAACAGTCTCCAGTTTTGTCATCTCTACTTTGCATATTTTGATAGCTCCTTGCCAGCTACAATGCTTATGATAATAAGAATAACAGAAACCAAAGTTAAACCACAACTTAAGCTGCTTATTATATAATTTAATTAGACTCTACTGCACTTTCTCTTCCAATTCCCAACTTACAAGGATTGAATTGTTAGGTACATTTTTCACGTTGGGATTCTGAGGAGTTTATTTTGACCTGGCAAATGATTTTAAGTCTGAGGAAAAACAGGTCGAGCAGTGGTGAAATAAAATAGGAAGTATGCAGTTTCTTCTCACCAAGCCTGGTATCTGCGTGACTCCAGCACACAAAGAGCTGGTGTGAATTTCAGGTCCTGCGCCTGCCTTAAATCAAGGCATTTGCAGAAATTAGTCATGACATGGTTTACCCAGTGGTCTTTGCTAAGGAGCATTTTTGGGGGGAACTTTTGCATCAGATGCTCATAACTTATTGGCTTCACGAGGTCACATGTGCCACTGGGTGAGGAAGGAAGGAAAAAACATGTTATTAGCTGGTCCCTCACCTCCCCCCGCGTCCCCCACTCCCTTTATTCCTCTCGCAATATCTGGTACGCCGGCACCGGCACTGCAGGACGGTCCCTCTCCCTTTGGCAGGGCAAGGCACAGTGTTTCCCTTCTGTGTGCACATACGTTGGTTTGTGCCCCTTGTGCTGACTGACTGATCGTCCCCTAACACGCCATTTAACGTCTGTGTCGCCAGGACATTCGTTGTCTCCCCTTCATTCTTCATCCCCACCCCGCACCCCCCCTCTGGCTTTAAAGGCCACATTTTCCAAGAGGGAGACAATCATGAGAAATAATGTTTTTTTGAAAAGGGAGTGATTGTCACTGAAACTGATACGTCTGCACGATAACAAAAACTGTCATTGCCTCGCATGGGACATGTGCCCCGGGGACTGGGCAGAACAAAGAGATCCTTAGAGAGGAGCAGCGAGCCATGTGTGTCCTCTCATCCCCGTGGCACCAGGCAGAGCCCACAAGCCATTTTTCTCATACACCACTGGGACAGATAAATGAAGGAAGTATTTGAACGGTTTCCATTTAAGGAAGGAGTTAAATAGTTGAGTCATTATTTTTGGCTGTATTATTTCTTCTGCAGTTTCAGATGCACCCAGTCGCTGGAGGAAGGGCCAATGAGAGAAGCTGTCCTGTCCGAAAACTGGGGCTGAACCTGCAGGTTCTCCTTGTATTGACAGAAATATCAGCAAGAGGATCTGGCCTCCTTGACCATCCTCCTCCTATGTGTAAACTGATCGGGAGCAC
This sequence comes from Cygnus atratus, assembly GCF_013377495.2. NCBI lineage: Eukaryota > Metazoa > Chordata > Aves > Anseriformes > Anatidae > Cygnus > Cygnus atratus. Next base: position 26,662,930 of record NC_066363.1, on the reverse strand, counting down.
CAGGTCTTCAATTCTGTAGGGAAACCGGCCGTGTTCTCCTAATGTTTGCTCTTATAGCAGACGCAAGTGATAAGAAGCACTCTTGCTTTCCTGAAGCATTTTCTAGAGAACAGCTGACAGCAATGTACCAAGTTTCTGGAAGGCAGATGCCATGCTTTCTACCATCTTTTTCATCAGCTGATGCAGTTACCTGCCCACTATTAGTTGTTGTTATTTCACTTTATTGCATAAACTGCAGTGTCACCACTTATTCCACTTTCCTCTCTTACTATGGGATGCAAGATGAACAACTTGCAAAGCAATAACTGCAGTCACATCTGAAAACAAGCCCTAGATAAAATTAAATAATGTTATCCGCGCTGATCAATGATCGCTATTAAGGTTGTACAATAAAAGGAAGCACAGCTCAGATCTAGTTTGAGAGAATAGGACTCTGTGGGCCACTCTGAGGGCTGTAACTTCTCCCCCATGAGAGATCCTGTAGGCGTTCATTCCAGGAGCCATATTTTTCCCCGGTTTACACGATCATAACAAACTGTGCTTTTATTACTGACTGTGGTACATGGCAGAGCTCATGGACCACGATGTGCAGGCGCTGCCTGCGGGTGCTGTGCATGCCACAACCGGGATGCAGCAGGAAGAGGACACATGGCTGAGCTAGGGACACAGGGTGAAGGTGAAGCTCAGGTAGGTCTCTGCTTCCCACACCTGGGTATACATGCTGTGGTGGGTGTGCTACCATCAGAGGCATGCCAGGAGCTTTCAGCAGACAGCACTTGTTGTCACAGCCCCTGTTTTTTTTTTTTCTGTAACTGATGTTTTTGCACTTCTGAGTGTGCACATGGAAAAATAATAATAATATAAAAAAAAAGGTTGGGAACTTCTCAAGACCGTCCTTTTCTTACTTTACATTTTCTTCCTACTTCTTACAGCTGAATCTTCTGAGCTATATGGTGTAAAATTAACTTTGTGTTTTATTGACAGTAGGTCAGGTCCCCAAAGTTTTTTTAGTATTCGAATATTAGTCAAGGGAACCATGGCTTCAATCAGCTTCTACATCTCTCAGAGGGATCTGGAAGCCCAATACCTTTGAGAATAGTGATTAGAGTACAATCAGGTGAGAAGCAGAGCAGTAATTCAATATAGACACATAAGGGAAGAGAATTCTTTACACAAACTTTTTGCTTGTCTTATTTTCTCATATTGCAAAATCTCCAAGAGGATATTATGGTTCATTACAAGATTGTATCTAAAATGAAACATAATCCTGCACTTCTTTCTGTTTCTACATTCCAACTCCCAAAGTCAAATTATGGTAAGATTCAGCAGCAGCAGTTGCTTACTGTTGTCAAAAGACATAAAGCAGTGAGGAATGTGCTTTGCTGAGAACGATGTAAGTGGCGATGTCTGTGCAGGGGGGTACACCAAGGATGCTTAAACCCGTGCACTAGCAGATAATGGCAGGTCTTTGCTCCTTTGCTTGTGCTGAGAGGTGGATGGTGCTCATCTAGGCCAGCCATTTGGACTCCTAGAAAACATTCCCAAAGGGCCACTCACAATAAAATCAAATGAAAAAAATCAAATAGAGCGTGCCTATCCAGCCTTGGCCCCACTGCTTAGGGCTCTTTATGGGCTCCTTCACTCCTAGTGGGACCAGCTCGGTCTGCTTCTTCCTCCATGTAAGACACTGCTTGAACCTGAGCAATGGTGTTTCCTAAAAAGATCAGCATTTCTCTGAGCAATCTGGGTGTCAGAAACCTGCTGCCTGCACTGCTGGGCTCCCACAACGAAGTGTGAGGGAGCATGCACACAGCGCCACCAGCATCCTTCAGCTGGGGGCAATGCTCACTCTGCTCACACGCCGCGGGTGCTGAGCAGCCAGACGGGAGCTCTCAGTTCCTTCTGCAGTGCTGCCGGACAAAAGATCATTATTCTGAAATTTTCCATTTTACGGGCAGAAAAACAACAGCAAGCTGAATGACCATCAAGCGCAATTGCAGCCACAGCACACACAATGCGCTATTGATTTGATCTGTTTCTCTTTTAAAATTGCCTCAGACTGGGTTTGTTTACAAGCTGCTTTATCAGATTCAGGCAATACTAATTATAAGGTAGAGGCAGCAGAAGCATGCTCCACGCAGGCAAATAAGATAAATGAGACTTCGCTCTGTCCAGATACTTAGAGAAAAGTGAGAATTAAGTCTGTATGTTGTAGTTGGTCGGGGTTGCTATAGCTCCCACACCTATCCCAGGGCTGAAGAGTGCACAGGCCCAGCCAGGGAGCATTGCCAGGTTCCCGCTGCAGCATCCCGTCCTGGTGCGTGCCCAACAGAACAGCAGTCCTCGCCCTAAGGGGCTCCCGGCATCCAGTTTTTAAAACAGACACAAGGCACGCAAGAAATCACAGGGAAAATAGCCCAAACCATGGACTGCTGGAGGTGCTGCCCTGGGCTGGGGCAAGGTCCCATTCTCGCCACCACCGCCGAGCTCTTCCCTTGAGTCCACTGTGAGTTGGACTTTCTCACTATATTTATTTAATAAGACTTGTTTATAAATATACACCCCAAAAGCACTGTCCCACAGATACTAATTGCAAATCAATCAATATTCCCCTTGGACAGCCTCCTGCTCCTGAATCTCACCTTCAAGACCTAGTGCTAGGTCTGGAGTTACAGCTCATCCCCTCTGCTTTACCTGGAGTGCTGCCTACAGACGCTGCTGCCAGGGCCTGCTGAAATGCCTCAGCCTGGGTTACTTGCAGGAGAGGATGCCTGCACCAGTCTTGCTGCATTACAATTTCTGAATGACTTTGTGCGCATACAAGAAACACCCCCCTGAACCATGTAGCTTGTGTGTCTTGTAAAAATTACTTCTAAATCTTACATTTCCCTTGCAGCTCATCTATTATTTGCAGGGAAAGCAGAAAGTTTCTTTTTATTCCTGTCTGTCTTCCATTAAACCAAAGAACTCTATAAATCAATAATAACCTTTTAGAGATGAACCTCTTTGTAATTATGTCTCCAAAGCCAGGTAATTGTTTGCATATTTTTATAGAGAAATAAAGAAAGGAAACATGTGTTGTGTGATTGGGAAAAGAAAAAAAAAAAAAGAAAAAAGAAAGGAAAAAGAAAAGAAGGAAGAATTTAAACTGGTTATCAGCATTCATCACATTCACACTTCCCATCAACATTTTATATTACTTGTAGCCAATTAATTTCTTTTGCACAAGACTCAAATCACTCAGCCAGACAAGAGTACAGGCGCTGGAGAGGGGAAAGTACAGTGTATCAATTGGGATCTGATTTGGATTTTATTACAATATGGTCTTTATTAAGGATAATAATCTACAACCTCCGAGTTAGGGGAATGTTTGATTTCAGTCAAATCAATCTTTGTGTATCTCCCTGATGCCTCGGTGACATTTCCCAACAGGAAGTGGCTAAAAGCCCAAACGGGAGTGATCTCAGATTAAGAAACAACACAGACATCTTGAAGGCACTTGGTTTGTAGACCAAGATGACAGCAACCAGAGAGCCCCGGGGCACTTCTCCAGGATGCCTACTCCCTGTGTGCCAGCCATCTGGGTTCGTTTAGAGCCCCGGCCTGCCTCCGCCTGCGAGCGTGTGTGTGCTCGGGGTGGAAGCAGCGGCGGGGGCACACCGTCTCAGGTTGCAGGCTTCAGTGTGGGCTGCGCTGGGGGCTAAACCCTCCTGCCTGGACCTTCTCAAAGCGGGCAGCATCATCTGCGAGTCCCTCCAGAGGAGCAATTTCAGCAGGACCAGCTGCAGGGGGGATGTTTAGCGTATTCTTTATTCAAAGTGAAAGATGTTAAGCAGGAAATTTCAGAAGCCCTCTTGTTCAGAGAAAGGGAAAGGAGGATCAGGGGAGAAAATAGAAACTGGAAAACATCCATGAAATTAGTCCCAAATCATTGCCTATCCTGATCATTTCCTGACAAGCTGTCTGTCACATATTTGCGGCAGGTTATGCAAAAGTCTCCTTTACCGGTAGCACATCCACATGACTAATGCAAAAACTCAGCTACCAGCAGCTCGGAAATGACATCCGACGATTTGTTTTAGTTGGAATTAATTTTTAAAAGGAATGTAATATTTTTTGAAGGGAGAACTCACATAGGGTATGGCCAGCAGACAGCTCCAAGCAATACATTCCCTCACCTTATTGCCCTGGGAGCTAAGAAATTTTAAAAGGCAAGTGTATGAAGCCAAAGATGCTGCCCTGTCCCCTGCCCTGCAGGCAGCTCTGTTGGGACTGCAAGCCTTGGCGTGGCTGGGAGAGGCCACCAAGAGCTGCCCAACAGGCAAAACCCTGCTTCCTCTAGGGGTGGAAAAGAAGCAGAAATTCAGAAATCTGATGTCAATTCTGGAGAATTAAAGCCAGAAAAGTTCCTGAGGGGGGGAAAAAATATAATTAATAATAATAATAATAATAATAATAATAATAAACCACACACAAATGGATTTGCATCCTGTCAAATGGAATAGTTGCAGGGCTAAAGAAGGAAGGATCCAGCAGATCATAGACACTAAACATGCAGGACTGAATATATAACAGAAAAATCAATTGCTTCATTTTTCTTTTTCTTTATTTTTTTTAAATGTGTTGAATTGTAATGGAAATTAAATAAATGATAAAATTTCGATTGTGATTTTTTAAAATTAAAACAAACAAACAAACAAAATATTTCTAGAGTTGTTAGACTATTCTGATTAAATTCAGTGGCTTTGCTCAATGTTCTTCACCCAGTTGCACTCTAAAGACCTAAATTCAAAAATAACAATGCCACATAGACACCAGGCCATGCTGTGACACTAGCATTAACCACGGAGCATGGGGCACAAAGTGGTGACCCAAATTCATACAACTACAGCTCAGCTGGAGCTTTTTTTTATCGCAATAGATAGAAGCAGGAGGAAGCACCCAGAGAGAAAGGATGGTGCTGCAACTCTTCCCAGAAAGGGAGGGTGTTTCTCAGCTGTAATCTTGATGTCTATCTGGTTGTGCTGATTACATCAGTAGGTACCAGATTTTCCAGTTTCAGGTGAGATCTGGATGGTGATGATTTCACTAGCAGGTCTATGCTTCTGGCTGGGTCACTGCGGTATCTCCTTCATATGTTCCGTGGGACAGGTGGATAAGAGAAAACATCTAACTCCTTCCCACCATGGGGACATCCACAGCCAGGAATCCCCCTGTGAGGCCTCTCTGCCGATGGCTCGGGTCTCAGTTGCCATCTCCTGACTGAGTCTCAGCTCTCCGAATTGCCCACTGCTCACAAGCAGCTGCATCACCCACTGGCTCCCAGCAGAGTATGATCAAAGAAAGTGGAAGCACATAAGCGAATGTCCTGCTGGGGCTTTACAGTAAGGTTATATTTGTGTGTTCAGGTTTATATGTGTACATTTCCTGTCAGAGCCTAAAGGAAAAATGAATGAGGGAGGATTTAGCCAGATGGGACTTTGCCATGCCTGCCAAGATGTGTCCAACATTTTAAAGTAAGAAAGCAAAACCAGAAAAGAGTCACAAGTGTGGAACCACCTAGCAGTTTCATTTGTGTCCTCACACCACGTGGCAACACGTGCAGAGAAGAGCCAGCTACTGCAGCGATGGGCTCGCACCACCTCAGGGGCACAGTCCCACCCGGGAGAGCAGGCCGAACTAATCCTGATGGCCATTCCTCAGGTTATCTTGCTATTGTTCTCATAAAAAGGCACTGTTAGTGCCTTGCTCTCTTTTATATGATCAGTTTTACATGTTTTTAATGAAGCAAAAACCTGCTTTCTTGAGCAGTATTGAAAAAACACAGTAACAAACAGTACCAGCTCCCCATGAAGAATGTGGAGCAAATAACTACACAAATAGTTGCTGAGGCACAAAGGAAGAATCAGAAACAACATACAGGTCTTTGCAGTTCCATTTCTGTGTCGTACCAGCTGGTGCATATTGAATAGCACGTGGAAAAAAAAAATATGCTTGGAATGAAGCTGCCTTAAGAGAAAAATTGCAAATTCGTTCCCTGAGTAGCTCCTCTGAAGCTTGTGGAGTTACCCTAGGGATGGATTTGGTCCGGTATATGTCAACTGGCCCTGAGACATAATTTGAACTTCTACTTTTGCCAAATGAGCAAATATACACACACCATTTATTGCCAGTTCTGTTGGTTTAAGAGGTGCTCTGTATTTCAAAGCTAACATTTGTACCACTTGTTGCTGTGGTTGTCTCTTATTAACACAGCAAATAGCTAATGAAAATCTATGGCCTTGGAAAAACCCAGCTCATAAGTTAGGACTTTAAATTAGTCTGCCTGTCATATATACGCAGCACGGTACCCCACCACTTTTTGTCTCATTCAGTCAGCCCATTTATAAGGACACGAAATCACTGGGTACAAAGGTTGCAAGGAAAATTTTTTCCAAGAGGAAACAAGCCTGGCTCAACGGCAAACAACTCATGCTCTATTTAAAGTCAGGCAGCGCTCATTTTTCATGCCAAAGAACCCGATTCATCCAGGGTGTAACTCCACAAACACCAGCGGAGTTCCACCAGAGACTAATTTAGTCCAAAGTGCTTAAAAATCGTGCTTAATTCATACACATTTCAGTTAGGTCTTAATGCTGGCAGCTCCACACGGCCTTCCCTGTGCTTCACCTGCGCTACGGCTGCCATCTCCTGCAGCTTATGGTGCCACGGTGCTGGCTCCCTCCCCTTCGCCCAGCAGGGCTCATCACTGCAGTCTTTCATCAGTGCACAGAGGAGATGGTGGAAAGCTATCTCCTTTCAGACCCATCCTCCGCCACAGCGTCACAGAACGGCTGAGGCTGGCAGGGCCCTCTGGAGGCCACCTGGCCCAACCCCTGCTCCAGCAGGGCCACCCAGAGCAGGGTGTCCAGGCCCACGTCCAGGCGGCTTCTGAAGGTCTCCAAAGAGCAGACCCCACAGCCTCTCTGGGCTACCCGTGCCAGTGCTTGGCCACCCGCACAGCACAGACGTGCTTCCTGATGCTCAGGGGAACCTCCTGTGTATCAGGTTGTGCCCACTGCCTCTGTCACTGGGCACCGTGAAAAGAGCCTGGCTCCATCCTCTTTGAACCCTCCCTTCAAGTGTTCTTTCACATTGATGTGTCCCCCCCAAGCCTTTTTTTCCAGGCTGAGCAGTCCCGTCTCTCTCTGCTTTTCCTCATAGGAGAGATGCTCCAGCCCCTTCATCATCTTCATGGCCCTTCATTGGACTCTTTTCAGCTTGTCCATGTCTCTTTTGTACTGGGAAGCCCAGAACTGGACCCAGCGCTCCAGGTGTAGCCTCAGCAGTGCTGAGTAAAGGGGAATTAAATTCCTTCCTTGAGTGTCCTCTTCTACAGAAAGTGTGATGCTAGTCTGCCTATGACAACAACCTGACCAGTCCAGCAGGAAAGTCTCTTTCCAGTTTCAGGCAGGCATTTTCTGAGATGACACTTCTTTCAAGGGTGCCAGGTTTAATTTGAATAACAATGTGATGGTTTGTAATGCCCACTTAGCACAGTTTTTCATAGCCCTACTTGCAAGGATGCATTTGTGGAAAGCAATAATAAACTGTGTCAAGTTCATCTGAGCTGTAACTCCCTGGACTGTACTTAACCTGTAACACCAGAAACTCAGTTTGTCTAAAATGTCTTGTAGTTCCATTTAATCTCAAATATAACACACCCATCACTTAACAGGACAACATTTGACTTGTGAATATGCACCCTCAAGATGCCATTTACACACGTCATTAAGGCATGGCCCACTGATGAGGGGACTGCATCCCAGCTGTAATCACCAGCCTATCCCTAACGTGAGCTGTAAGCAGGTTGTGGGTTTGTAGGAGCTCCTCCTGGGATAATTAAAGCACTGAGCTGTTAGGATTTTTTAAACAAGGTTTCTGGCCCTTTACAAAACATGTGTGCTATATATCTTAAAACATGACATGTTTTCCTCAAGGAGTTCCTTGTCAAGAATCTTTGTATTTAATAGTGGGTGATGATGAGAATATGCCCTAAATGAAATGTAATTGAAAATGAGATTATGTAACTTTACTTCCTCTGTAAGTAGACTTTCCCTTGACATATTGTAGTCAGGTTTTGCATTGAAGTCTTTAATGTTAAACAAGCTGACAAATACAAGATTTCTTTGAGAAATGAAGGAAAAAAAAAAAAAAACACCACTGAAATCTGATTTACATCTGCTAGTCACCTGCAGCAAAAGGGAGCAGAACTGTGTTCCAAAGTCATATACTTGAAAGAAAAAAAATCCAGTGGGTGACAAATTATTAAAAAGTTAGTTTAGAGAGAAAAAATCCTCGTGTCACTCAAATAAATCAGACATCAAAACAAACAGGCTTTAATTTACTAATTACCCTATTGGTTGTCAAATAAAATTTTAGTCACTATTAGTGCAGCTGCGTATTCTCCTTTGCAACAGCTCTTGAAGAAAATGAACTGAGTTTTTCTTTAATTATAGACAGTTATATTGTATGACTTTTTTACATCCAGGCTTGAGAAGATGAAGAGATATTTTGCTTGAAAGTTTTCCTACCCTTTCAGCAGGCAAAGCAGAGTCTGGTTAACCATTCTCAGTGAGACAGTAATCTGAGTTTGTCCGACAATTCACTTTCAAACCAAAAAAATAAGCTTTAATTTACTAGTGTGAAGAACAAAACAGCTTCTACACTTTAAATGTCCATACACCATCAGAACAATAATGGAATTTGTGGGTTACGAAATACCAATTTCCAAAACCACCGGAGAGAAAAAGATTTGGTGCGCTGCTCTTTTGCGATGGACCTGGTTAAGCTTTGTGATTCTGCAAGTGAGATTATTTCTTGGAAAACTGTGTTGGGGGAGGTTCCTTTTTAATTGTCTTTTTTTTTAGCCCTTTAAGATTTGCAACTGACACTGCTTAGTGGCTAAGGCAGCAAAAATATTCTTTTCTCCTTACAAAACCAATGGGAGTTTAATAACAGTTAATAACAGTTTTGCTCACCATTTTTACCATAAGCACGCAGCAGTAAAAGGTACCAAATTCTGTGAGGGCTGCTGACTTTCTGAGGTTAATTGAAACAGACTAGATTTTCCTCATGCAGCTTCTTCCCAGAAATGATGCTGATACTTGCTCCATCTTTCTTTTCTTTACCAGGGGAATAGTCCTTGAGTACAGTCCACGTGTGAATGACATGATCAGTAAAAGTAACTATAATATCAACAGGAGTTAAGCTTCTGCCAATACTGCTGTTTCTATTTCAATTTTCAGTTAAACTGAAACACTTTAAAAAATGTCTGGGGATGAGGTTTAGGCATCCAACATTCAGATTAGAAATATCTTTTTGTTGGGGGTGGTCCACTCTGGCCGTGTATTTAACATCTGTATATCCAGGTGGAAGGAGATGCAACTTTTGGTAGGGTAATTGCTCCCACTGGGCTGTGGAAGTTGCAATAATGCGCTCAGAGGAATCGCAGCAAGGGCAGCAAGGCAGCAGCTGCATGGCCAAGGAGAGGAAAGAAAGAAAATAACTGCTGCTCTTCGAGCAGAACGAACGAACAGCCCTAAAATTATGCTGCCGCAGTGTGCTGGCTGGGATTGTGCACCTGAGACCTGACACGATGGTCAAGCCTGTGCAAGAGGGGACACGGTCTTGGCCTGAGCACTGTGTTCAACCACCCCACGCTACAGGCAGGTGGGAGGCGACCCCGATGGAGGGGCAACAGCCCCCTCGTCACTGCCCTACTCTCCTGCCTGTGGGGCAGGCAAAGGAGGTACAAAAATTCTCTCCGATGCAGCTGCTTTGCACATTGGCACCTCTGAACACTGCAAAAGACAATCGGAGTGGTCTCTAAGTCCAGGGATGGTTTCTTACCAGTATGTTTGCATCTGCTTAGGTAGGTTTGTTGAGTGTTTCATGACTTGGGCCAACCTACTGCCCACTTTTCCTTATGTGAGACCCAGAGGACTTCTACCAAATATTCCTTAGCAAATGGGTAATTCTACCTGTCTATACCCTTTTCTTATGTTTTCCACATAGAATTGCCATTTTCTTTGTCTGCTGCAGATGAATGTCAATTTTTATTGAGTTTTGATTTTGATTTTATTGATTTTTGATTTTATTGATTTTTGCAGCTGAAAGCAGTGGAGTGCAGCCAGCCGTGGGGCAGCCACAGCTCCTTGCCCCTGGGGGTGAAAGCCAAGAGCATCCCACTGGGACCCCCACATGCAGAACGTGCATTTCAGCCATGGGCAGTGCTAAATATGAGTGCATGAGAACGGGACTGCAAGTGCTGTGATGCACTAACGTACCAGGGAGCTGGAACTTGTTTCTGGGGCTGCTTGGGGCCTCTGGATAAATTTAGTCCAGAAGCCAGCAACCTTCTTCCACCATCACCCAGCAAGCAAGGTCATTAGCTCAGGCATGCCAAGCAGAGAAGCCTGCACTGTTTTTGACTGATTCCATCAGTGTTCCAGGTGGGGCAAATAGGACACCTCCACGATAGCTCACATAGCTCCAGACTTGGCAGGAGCTGAGCCCCAGAGGCACAGTTTGGCAGAGAAGGCCTGGGACAACCTCCCAGCTCAGGCTCCACATGAGGACTACTTTGTCTTCAACCTGTCCACAGGGGCAAGGGGCAGTGGCTGGGGACCTCCAGGAAATGCGCCCAGGGCTGTTCTGGCTCAGAGGGTGGCTGGCATGGGATGGCTGTGTCCATACTATTAAGCTGTCCATCCCCCCAGACCATTTAAAAGGACGAATGATTGATTTCTAGTGCCTGGAAACATTCTCCAGTCCTATTTAATTTATTAGCAGAGACAGAGTCGATCTGAACCAACTGACAACCAAGTCCAGACAAGGAGCTGCAGTCCAGCTGTGGCGGAGGAGCATGGCCAGCCACCCACAGCCAGGAGGCAAGGACAGGGGGATGAGGAGTTTTGCTCCAACTTTGCTGCCTTTCTGTATTTGCTGTCCCCTATTCCGGGCAAATTTCTTTCTTCTTTTGGACTCACTGGCTTTAAGTGGAGAATTGTTGCTACTTGGGAGCACTTAGACATTTCATCAGTGTTCTGGGTTCATTACATGGGGTGGAGGCTGAGCTTATAACATTTGAGTTGATGCTTACACCCACCCACCCCTACCTCCAAGCCCTAGATTATTGTTGCTTATGTTTTGGAATAAATCCATGTAATATCAAAGAGCTAGATTTTCCATTTAATTAACTAATTCTGTTGAAAAATGTGGAAAAAGCACTTGTCCCCAGCCTGATATTCATTTTACAGCATGCAGTTCTGACTGATGTACCTTTTAACCAACAGAAGGGAGAATTCATGATGATGGGAGTGCAGTTAACCAAGAAACTTTTGATGACAATGCTGTCAAACCCTAGCTTACAGCTTTCTCCATTAGGAAACCATTTTCCAGCAGCCCCAGTGGAGTACTCCAGCTTTTCCAGTGAAGCTAACACCCTAATTTTTCTTTTCTTTGGGCTGGTCTATTTCTTGGACTCCCTTTGTGCACATATGGCATTTTCTAGCCTGATTCCCCCTTGCAGCACTCAGCTGGAAGTTCTTCCACCCAAGCTACCACCTACAGGCATGGTGAAAGTGGGCCACAAAGCAGCCAGGATCAGACAAAACATAGGAAGAGTTTGAATAGAAACTGTGAAGAGGAGGGAATAATTATGGCTGAAACTGGAGTGGAAGCTTCCCTCCCTTTTCTTGCAGGGTGTTCCTGTCCGATGGTTGCTCCATTTTTTATCTTATCCTCCGCACTCTTTTGTCCTTGCATCCCCAGGATCCCTTCTTTTCTGTCAGTGCCTGAATGTCCTGTCCCACTCTGCACAGTGCATTCTTTGCTTTTCTATTTCCCCTGTGCTTACCAGTCCTCATGTAGCCTTATAGCTTAGAGAAATGAATGTAAATTTTTTTTTTCCATTACATGTGGCTCATTTTCTTTCTGTGCTGCATTTTCTACTTGTTATCTGTATTTGTATGTAAATATCATTTCAAGTTCCCTTTATATAAAAGAGGGGCAACTAGCACAAATGGCCAGCAGAGCTATTGAAAAGCCACCACAGGACATACATCTGTATGAAAGAATACACTGCCTTTTGATACCAGTAGTTGCAAGGTCATTAATGGCAGGGACAGGAGACAAACAGTGTTAATAACAGGCTAGTAGGGAGCTGAAGGGGCTTCACGCTTCTCATGAAAGCTTTTAGGATTTTATTCAAATCCTTCCCTGACAAGAAGGGGATGAGAGAACTGGGAGATTTCTTACATCCTAGTCATTTCTTCAATACACTGTGGCCAAAGCGGAACACTGCAAGAGTCAGTGTTTTCTATTCTGGCCAATTAATATGCTATGCATTGACCACAGAGGTGGTGGAACCACCTTTATCTGCCCTCTTCTAACTGAAGCCCTCTGAACCCACAGAGGATTCAGATTATAACTTTCAGGGCAATTACAGAGATTCTGACTAGATGGGGAGAAGAAAGATTATGAAAAAGAAACAGAGAAAGATACAGTCTGTTTCCTCTGATGCTCTCAAATAGTAAGTACACACACTTGCAGGACTCACCCACCTCGATGGAGACATACGAGGTGAGGTAGCTCACTCCCATGTGACGGCGAACCAGAATTTGGCTCACCAATGTAATTGCTTTTACAAGTTGGGAATAGCATTTTCTTCAACAATAGTTCAATTAAGAATGTCAAGTAGTTGGGATCTGGCTTTCATTTCTGCTGTTTACTAATTAAATTTAGGTAGGATTAGACCTCTGTGAACTTCAAAATGAGCAATTGTGATCAGCTGGTCAATGAACAGCTGATCAAGAAAGGTTTGCTTAATTAGGGAAGAAGAGTAATTAGCTTGTCAACGTTTAAGCTCCAGAAAGACTACATGGAAGGATTCCTATCACCGTATTTATTGACCTTTAAACCCTTCAGCTCTTCTGTCATTGATGTTTAATCGAGTCACTTAGGCTGTCAGGCTAATAACTAAGATAATGAAGTAGTCTAGGACCTTGCTTTACTACTTTGTTATTCTAACGCTAATTTTAGAATGCCAAAAATAGGTTCACTAAAAATAAGACGTTGTGGGTGGGTTTTTCTCCTAAAACAATTGAGCTTCTGTTACTTTCCTCCCAGAACTATTAGGACTTTATTAGTTTTCAAAGAAATTCTTTTATAGTAAAAGTTAATTGTAATTTTCATAGTGGAGGGCTTCATAAACCAGCTTCACGTGGCAATTATATTTGAGGAATAAAGAAGGGTAGGATTTGTTGTTTGTTTCCAAATCCATATGCCTAAACATGAAGGGAATATAATGCTTATGACATAGAAATAGTAGCAGGAAGGTGAATCATTTTATTGAAGGGCTATATCTTTAAAAATCAAAGTCGTTGAAGCAGGAGCAAACACCAACAAAATACTTTAATTGTGCGCATGAGGTCTTTATAAGGAGAGTTCAGGTTCTCTGGGTGCTTACCTGAGCATTGTTTTTCAAAGCTGAGTTACTTGAATTTATTTTTAAATGTGATTTTGTTAAGTAGATTTCTGTGTGTGGAGTACTTGGGGTTCAGACAAAGTTGATGTATCTGTGATTTCTTTATTTACTCTTAAGTTACTGGTATATATTCTTAATCTTACATCCATTTTAATATATTTGTATTTTGGTATAGATTGTGTTATGCATAGATTAAATCAGTGTGTGATTGTTAAGTCAGGAAAAAAACATGCTACTAGAATCAAATTCTGAGGAGAAACAGAAAGCATTTGAGTATGTTTTTAAAAATACTTATTTGACATGTGTTTTTAGCAAATCACTTTCCTAAAAAATCTTATTCTCTTTTGGTTCTACTTGCAGACTTTTTTTGCATGCAAAAGCACCATCTCTGCTGATACTCTTCATGCCCAGAATGTTATATCTATTAATGAAATTCTGGTTGTCTTTTAAAATAGAGTACATTTTCTTTCCCAAAACTAGACAATAAAATACACTTAATACCTGTAAAGAATTCGATGAGATTTTAGGCATTAAACAACATTAAGGGAAGTGTTTTTTTAGGAAAATGTATTGGAAACTGTTTTATGTATCAGAAAATTGTTTCAAAGGGATTTTACTTAATGTGAATGGAAGAAAATAAATTCCTTACATTTTGGACATTTTTTACAGAGTGTTAGCCCATTCTTTTTGTTTTGAAACTGTTCACTATGATAGTTTGACCTGTCAGCTTTGTAGTAATAATGGTGCCTGGCTATTTTATTGGCCAACAGGTCAGCAATTGCTAACTTTACTTTTTCTTCCTGTCAAAGAAAAGTATTTTCTTGAGTTCCCATCTCTTCAGAAAACATTCACCAAAATGAAAGTTATGCGGATAGCTTCAGATGTCCTATTGCCTGACAGATTTCCCTGACAGATTATTATTTTGGAAGGCCCTAGGTAGGGGTAATAAAGCTACTGCTACTCCCAGAGCCTGCAGAAACCCTTATCACAGAATCATAGGATGGCTTGAGTTGGAAGGGACCTTAAAGATCACCCAGTTCCAACCCCCTGCCACCCACTAGATCAGGCTGGCCAAGGCCCCATCCAGCCCAGCCTTGAACACCTCCAGGGATGGGGCATCCACAAATTCTCTGGGCAACCTGTTCCAGTGCCTCACCACCCTTCTACAGTGAACAATTTCTCCCTAATATCTAATCTAAATCTACCCTCTTTTAGTTTAAGACCATTTCCCTTTGTCCTATCATTATCTACCCCAGTAAAGAGTCCTTCTCCACCCTTTTTATAAGATCCCTTTAAGTATTGGAAGGCTACAATGAGGACTCCCCAGAGCCTTCTCTTCTCCAGACTGAACAGCCCCAGCTCTCTCAGCCTTTCTTCATAGGAGAGGTGCTCCAGCCCCCTGATCATCTTTGTGGCCATTCAGCCAAATCCTTATCCACCGGGTGGTCCACCCTTCAAATCCATATCTTTCCAATTTAGAGATTAGCATATCATGTGGGACCATGTCAAAAGCCTTACAGAAGTCCAAGTAGATAACATCGGTCGGTCTTCCCTTGTTGACTGATGCAGTCACTGCATCATAGAAGGCCACCAGATTGGTCAGGCATGATTTTCTCTTGGTGAAGCCATGCCGGCTGTCCTGGATCACCTCCTTGTCCTGCATGTGCCTTATCTATCCCAGCCCCACGCTGACTTCTGATTTAATGCTGTGTGTTATGTCTAAAAAAAAAAGAAAAAAGAAAAAAAACAACACCTTTGGGCTGAAACCATATCTGTTTTACTTGTCTGGTAGCCACTGCGCACACATTAAGACCCAATACAAATGATGGCAAGGTCTTTGAGACTGGTTCTGTTGTTTACTGCACTTTCATACAGGGCTTAAACCTGGTGGCAGCTTCAGCGGTAAATAAACCATAACACTACTATGATCTTGCACTGTAGTGACTTACACAGTCTTCTGGGTCACATCCTTCTTCTTGTGGATCCCTGGTTTTGAATGAGATGAAATTTCTGCTTTAGGGAAAAATCTTTTCTGGAATTTCTTCACCATTACTGCAGGCCATGCAGGCTGTCAAAGGCTACGTTCAGCAACAGACTTTTACCTGACCACACTAATGGGGGCTGACCTCTCCCCAGCCTCCCGAAGTTACAGTTCCCCTCAACCCTGTCACCTTCTGATGTGTTGATCGGATGATATGTTGTACTTCTGGCATCGCCAGCTGCTGAAGCTGGAAGGCAGCATGAGCATCAACCCCGTGCATATTTTTTCCGTCTTCAGTCTACAGCAATGCTTTTTGCCAACTGTCCCTGAGTTTTTCAGGTTGTTTTAGGGAACAAGGTGGGTTTGGGTTAGAGATTGGTTGCTGTTGGACATAACCACATTTTGCAGGTGTACTGACCCATCTCACACTCGCCAGGATTGCTTACTGAGCTTCATGCTGTACAGTGCAATGGCACTTCAGTGCTGCATTTTGCAGCTGCTGATAGAAAGCAATGGGAACGGGCACGTCTTGGGGCGTGGTTTCTGCATATCAATAGCCTGCGGTCAGTGGATATCTCAGTGAGGCACAGCCCTGGAAGAATATATAAAAGGGTATTATTCCCAGTATTTCCCATAAGGAGAAAAGGTCTTTTGCACGATTAAGTGTACATGCACAGATCACGTACAGACAGTGGACTTGGGGGGAAGG
Organism: Cygnus atratus; assembly: GCF_013377495.2. Lineage (NCBI taxonomy): Eukaryota > Metazoa > Chordata > Aves > Anseriformes > Anatidae > Cygnus > Cygnus atratus. The sequence continues at coordinate 26,646,712 of NC_066363.1, read as the reverse complement.
GGGCTATTTCAAAATAAGATATGATCCTAGAAAAATACATATCCATTACTATGCCAAGAGAATAATTTTATTTCCATAATTGTAAAGGTGTTCTAGTATTCCACAAATGATGAATTTCACTGTGGTGCGGTTCTTTTTTTTTTTTTTTAAATTTTGCTTCTACAGGAATGTTACATGAAGCCCATAATTCGTCTGCATCTCCAAGTTATTTCTCTGATGAACACTCTCTCTACTCTCTAATTACATTTCTGAATGTGTCTTTGACAAACACCTGCTAGTATCTCTGTGCTCATTACTTTTGGAATGGCTGCTGCATTTTGCTTTGGGTTTTAGTTTGTTTGCACCTTCTCTTAGCAGTTGTTATCGGGGATTCACCAGTTCCACCCAAACTTGCAGGCCTTCCCAGCTGGCACAGGCTAACCAGCACCTCATTACGCTAGGCTGACATGGAGCCATGCGTGATGGCCATGCAGCTGAGAGCTCCTTGCACCACGGATTACCAGGGAAGGAGGCTTGTGTCCATAGCTATGCTGCTCTGATGCCCTGGAGCAGAGTTAAGGCCGTGTGCCCTGGCTACACATCACCTCCACCTTACCGGAGATCATAAAAACAGCCCCACTCAGACAGAGGTACAGGACACAGATATTTTCCATACTGAGTAATGCTCCTTTGCATCCTTGCCTGCACACCAGGCAGCCTGCAGCACCTCCAGGTTCTCCCTGATCCTACAGCTGCAAGTGTCCCTGCCTGGAGCCACCTCCACCCACCAGCACACACCTCCTGCCACAGCACATCTAAGCCCATGCCTCTGTGCCCTTGGAGGGTCTTTGCTCATCTGGACTGGCCATGCAGATGTCCCACCAGCCCTGCCTTGGCCAGAAAGATGGGTTTCTGGGACCATAGAGGCATCAATCCAAACTAGACTACCAGTGCACCACAATTTTTTGTATCAAAAAAAAAAAAAAAGATTTATTTTTGGCTCTCAAAAAGATTAAATATGCCTCATCTCCTGAAGAAGCCCAACCCTCCATAAATCCCAGAAATGTCCTCCTTTCCCTTCCCAAAAGGCTGATGACATATTCTCAAGCAACGCTGGACTCTGCTCTGGCCAAGCCTCTCGGATCCACTAGAAAGAGGCAATGGAGACCTTGGACTGTGGGTCTCAGAGCAGATGGGGGACACCAAGGGATGCACCAGCATGCACGAGCTGTACTGTCCTGCAGAGCAGGAGGAGAGATGTCTTGGTCCGTGAAAGCATTGGGTGGGACAAGGCAGAGAGTAGTACTGCAAAGTATAGGAACAAACTAGCAGAAAGCTAGCCTCAAAATCAGGCTCCTGTTTCCTCTTTCACAGCAAGGTGCTGGTGAATGATATTGCTGGTCAGGCAGCGTGCCTTGCGAGGAGGAAACTTTAGGCTGAGATCGAGCTAGAAAAGCTTTAGCAGATGTGCAAAAGATGTAGGACAGGAACAATGCCTAAAGAGATGCACAAGACACAGTGTGACAGCACTAGGGCAGCAAGGTGGAACAGACACGTCTGTGCGAACAAGTGATGTGTCCTGAGTGGCACTGCACTCTGGAGCAACAGGACAAAACTCAGTAGACATGGGCTCCCATTTTCAGGCTACTGTGAAGGATTAAGTTACTGCTAGGAAACTGCTGCTTGATTTTCCCAGTCCTACACAGATGTCTCGAGTACCTTAAGGCATCTCACTGGCACTAGGCTTAGGCACCTGAATCCTGCCCTAGATGGCAGTAGTAGGACAACAAGAGCCACGGAGCACTCTTCAGTGGGTGCCCTACCTTGGAAGTGACACAGCTGCGTTGCTTAATTCTGTATTTAACACAAGAGCACATGAGAATGAAAACTCATCCAGGTTGCACTGCCAGCTGTAGCTTGTATGCACACCAAGATGAAAAAACTCATAGTCAGCCGGCATCCTTTCTCAATGAAATTAAGATTTATCTTCTCCGTTATCTTCTATAGAACATAATTATACGAGCTAGTCATTAATGGATAGATTTCAACGTCTGATACTGCCCCACTCTGGGCTTCCTGGAGCCCAGGGTGCCAGCCAGTAAGCTGCCTGACACTCGGTCACATTTACAAATAGCCCACGCCGGTAGGCTTGTGACTTCGGTTAGTAGCTGGTTCAGCATCGCCCTGAGTAACACTGCAGCCACTCATTCGCCTTCCTCTATTTGCATTCCTGGACATTTCAGGAATGCATTTGAGTTAGATTCTTCACCGCAGCTGTATTGACTCTGAAAGAGAAATGCTGGCCTTAAAAAAAAAAAAAACCTCTAACTCTGTGAAGGGATTTCCAATTGTGAACTGAACTTCTTTAATAGCAGAAATGTTAAAATTCTCTTTGCTATTCAAAATATCTAGGATTTGTGGTCTTATGAGCTTTGCAAAGCTATTCTTTTTGTAAAGAAAACACATTAATTAGACTCTATATGCCTGAAAAATATTTTGGCATGAAAAAAATCAAGTGAGTAAGATGAATTTAAAAGAAGCTAGAGTCCCTGCTACAGATGCCTTTAATCTAAAAAATAGCTATGCTTTTATTTATGCATTTATATTGTGTGCGTGTGTGTGTGTATGTGTGTGCATACATAGATTAAGGTATTTATTTTAGAAGGATTTTTAATGTATTCGCCAGTTTTACTTCAGTATGGATTTTTTTTTACAGTTGGACTCACTGCACTTTAAAAGTTAATAAATAAAATAGTACCAAAAATTACAATGCGTATTTTTAAATCTCACATATTTTAAAAATAACTGCTTTTTCCTTTGTGGGATTGCAGTGGCATTCTGCCACTGGTCATGCGCAGAACTGCCCGGCTGTGGGATTTGCTAAATAGGCTTAACTGACACACATTCTCAATGACTATACTATTTAATGAATTTGACTCACGTAAGTGATAATATAAAGATGGTGTATATGCAGCTGAAGTGTCGTAGGGGATAAAGGTTTTGCTAGCTACCAAAGTGGCAGCACCGTTTTTTCCTGACAACGGCATTGTGACTGCGTTTTTGGATATTTGAGTAAAGAAAAGGTTTACATTTGCAGAGAGAGATTGGTTTTCCCTGGAATAGCAAAAAGTCCTCTAGGTGCTGAGCTCAGCTTACATAAGATTTTTCTCAGAAGGCAAGCTGGGAGTTGGCTTTATGTCCACAAGTTAGTATTTGTTCTCTTCTCTTCGCCAAATCCTTCCTACTCTTGTGTACCAAAGTGATCACTGGCTTATTATTTTGAAAACAATAATTTCAGTGCATATTTCAGCCATCAGTTTCTTTTTTCTTCGTCTTATTTTTTTTTTCTTTCTCCTGCTTTAATTTGCACTGTTTGCCTCTGTGCAGTGACTTACTGCACACACGTACCCCTGGCCATAGCCCAAACTGGTTAATTATACTCTTCCTACCTCAGATGATTCACCCTCTGCTTCCAAAACGTGAAGCTGTTCCTTTTTCCTCTCCTAAGCAGTCTCTTATATTGCTGCCGGAGAAGTATCTGCTATATTTAAGTGGTATGTGTAGCTATATTTCACTGATGTTTGAACAAGCCTTGTCAGGATTGTTCCAGATGAAAGTGCACAGCGTTAATTCCTGTTATTATCAGGCAGAAATGCAGCAGAAAAACTTTACTTCAAAGTGGATCCATACTTTGCTCCCTGAGCAAGTTGCTGGATGTGACAGCCAAAGGATTTTGGTGCTGCTTGTCTTCTTCAGCCTGTTACTGGAATACAATGCCTGGTTGCAGCATCCCAGAAGAGATTAACTTCTGAACAGCCTTGACTTTCCAGCAGGCCCATCTAAAACCAAAGCAATGGCACTGCCTGGTGGGGCCTCAGAAGGTATCTTTGAGAAAGTACTTTTTGAAGTCTTCTTCTCACTTCCTAGTTCCCAGCAACTGAACATGGAAATAGAAGACAATGAGATCTTCCAAAGTAAGTAGGATTCTTCTAAAGTGATGTCTGAGGGTCACAAGATATTTTCAGAATAAAAATTCTGGTCAGTGGTTATTGTGTCAGCAAAGGTTTTTAAAATCTGCTAATCTCAATACTAGGCTCTTGTGAATAGGCACTTCATTGAGCAAAACCATCGTGCCACGACTCCCAGCTGTGATTTAGCTAGAAATGTTTCAGAAGTGTCTGTCACTGTAGTATCTAAACACTGTGCAGGGATTATAAAAACGCATAGAGAGCCACCCAGAAGGACACTAGATGAATTCAGTGATGAGAAGTCATATAGTATTTCATCAGATACAATTCTATTCATTTATTGTTGTACCCCACTGCCAGACATTGTAGGAAACAATGAATGTGGTATTCAAAAGTTGCAAGGCTCCTCCTAAAAATTAATGAACAGCACTGGATCAAACACTACTCTAAACTCTTGTCTCTCAAAAGACCCTCAAAAGACGACTGCCCCACACATGCAAGCATAAAGGTTATGTACCCACATGGGACCTTCATGAGGGAAACAGCGCTCAGCTTGAGAAAACACAGTACACCACACCTGAGGAAGGAGAAGTAAAATACTCCAGTGCTGGAGCTGCATGTCTGCACTTGTTACAAGAACATTCCTGTAGGTATGTGCCCCATCATCACACCAATCCCCACCTTCCACTACCTGAACAACTTTAAAAGCTTAGTGTGATTACATTAGACCTGACTCCAAGTCCTTGAAAAGTACAACCGCCTCATGTCCTGACAATGTGCTGCCTGAACCAGCTTCGATAATGTTTAGTTTTTCTTAATGGACAGAAGGAGCATACAAAGAGGTCACTCAGCTCTGCCATCGTCCTCGTACCTCCCTTCATGACCCCCACCCGTGTCAGGGGCTTCTCCGGCCTCCCTGAGCACAGGCCTTGCTCAAGGCCTGTGTTGCCCACCACAACACAGGGCCTTTCCTGCTCTCTTTCTTTCATCTGTTCTTTATAGCTCTGTGTTGTGCAGTATTGTGGTTTTGTCTCTTCCCTGATGCTTCTTGTTTGGACCTTCCTCAGGCATCAAGCCATCGTGGTGCTAGCAGAGGGGTACTGCTGAGTACTTCCAGTACATGAAATTAGGATTTTGTCTGACCTAGATCACCTAATGATTGACTGCAGGTATTGAAAGGAAGCAAATATAAATCAGCCTGTGTGGCTGTACGCAATCTTTTCGTGCTGCTACTATTGGTAGAAAATCTTACTGATCAATGAGCTACAAATTTAAACAATATTGAACAAAAACCATGTGCTTGTAGTATGCTTTGAAGTTCTGGGGCACTCAGGGGCTGGTGGAAGAGCAACGGGATAACCACAGGGCTTGGATGTCTCCCTGGAAAATGTGCCATCTCACCTCCACAGTGGACATATCAGAGGATAGTCAACAAAAAGCACTCACACAGGTCTCACTCATTGCACTGCAGCACTGGATTGAAGGAAACATCTCATCAGAACTCACTGCCAGTCCTCAGAAAATGTGGCAAGGGAAGCAAGGACAGGGGACTGCTGGATCATGACTGTGAAATATATTTGCTAAATGCGTCTTCTCTCAAGTCCTAGTAAGGTATCCCAGCATATATCTAAAACACCTATAAAGACTGGAAGTAATTTAGCTCAAGCTTGGTGGAACCTATTACAAAAAGAAGGACTGTAAAAGATAATGAGTTCAAACTTGTAAACTTGTAAAATTGGACAGTAGGAAAACAAAATGCCTATCTTTTATGTAGTAGCTTATCTGTTCAGTATGTTAGCACAGAAGTCTTCACATTAATAGAGGGCTAAATATGTCGCTAATTCTTTCAGTTTGATCATGGATTTTAAAAAGCATCAGACTCTGGAGTCAAACGATAACAAAAGACTTTGATTTTTTAGAGAAGTTTCCGAACCTCTAGCAAATAAAAAAACATATACTCTTTGAGGATTTTACTCAAAATCCTCAGGTGTTCACTCCTGGTGGTAGTGGGTTAAAACAGGGTATGTCAGGCCTGTATTGTGAAAGAAATTGGGTGTCACTATGGAGGTCAAATATTACCTTCCATTCTGGAAATGAATCAAGATGTAAAGAGTTTCAGATTTAATATATCACATTGCTTTTTATTATTTAATGGCGCAACAGAAATCATTTTGTTTGCTTTATCCTTAGCCTCCTTTCTTGAATGCAAAGAATGCTATCTCCTTCATCCACCAACATAAATTTGGGTAGTCTTCCCATTGAAACCAGCCAGATGAGTGGAGAAAAATGATCAGGCGGTTTCAGTAGAGGTGTTTGTGACTCTTCAGTGCTCAATAAAAATCTAATGGGCATGGAGCAATAGCACCTGAGATTTGCACATGTATTCACCCCTGATTTAGCAGTTCTCCCACAGAAGTAAAGGTGAGTCCTTGTTGTGGCAATGGCAAATCTCATTGGCAACAGAGGGAAAAGAATTAGCAAAAACGGAGTGCTTTTGAAAATCCCATCAGTACTATTTTCAACCTAGAAAGAGTATTGGAGGGAGATGATTTGCTTTTTGTGATGATAAAAGATATTTGTTGTGCAAGGCGGAGAGCTCTGTGCTGTTCCTTCCCTCTGCAAAAGCACCATTTACTATTTTGCCCTGCTTTTTCCTGTTTCCTCTTCACACCATTACCAAGGCAAAGTTTGTGGTGTTTTTGTCATCGTTTGACAGAAATGCACCTAAATGACCCCTTGAAGCCTGCTGCCAAGGCCACGGTGAGGCTGGCTGGCAGGGCTGCTGAGGGAGGCCGGCAGCCAGGGCCTTCTCCCCACCATGGTGCACCTCGTCCCACAGCGGGCCTGTGTGCTCCTGGGCCAAGGCCTCCCACCTGGGCAGTCACTTCTGGCCTCCAGCAAAACAGGACAGTGGTGAAGAAGCCTGCTGGTTGACTGACCTGTCCACAGGCAGCTGCTGGATCCATCGAGGCATCAGCACCCACCGGAGGCTGTTTATTTTCTTCACGTCTTTTACTGGCTCTGTGGCAAAAGCTCTAAATACTGCCTTTTATCCCTCTTAAAGCTCAGAAGAAATGTGAATGTTGTCTCAGTGCATTCGAGACTGAACTCCTCTGAGAGAAAAACAAAACACATTTCGCATCCAGTTATTAAGAGTTTTCTCCACCATGTGTGAAGGGCTCTTTATTTTACAGAAATATGAAGTGGAAAAGGTCCATGACCCATAGTCCCACTGATGTGGGGTACTCATACCCTCTGTTTGGCTGAGAGCAGCAGTAGTGATGTTTGTTAACCACCCGAAGAGCGGAAATTTCTGCATCTACAGTATATTTAAATCACTTCTAGAAGGATGACTGAACATCCAGATACAGGGCTTGGGTTCAGCTACTGACAGCAGGAGAAACCAGGAGAAAATAGATCAAAGGGTTATACCCACTGAGGGACCAGAGGGGTGGGTGGCAGAACTTGGTGCTGACCATGTGTGAAGCCAGGACTGCAAAGCTCAGCCAGATGCTCAGTTCAAGCAGTTATATGAAAATAACAAAAAATAAGTTGGAGCTTAGGGATCACGGCAATTGTCCTTTCGGAATTTCTCCACTCTTTGAGATAACCAGGGCATGGTTTGTATTAAAAGGCTAATAGTGTGCTCACGTAGAGTTTTTGCTGCCTCACACTGAATGTGTCCAGCAATGGCTTAGCAATGTGCATGCTGGAATTAAGAGAATATGTTTGTTCATTTACTCAAACACAGGCTAGTAACACCATCTCACAACACTATATCCTTCCAGTCTTGTGGCAGAAGAAGGTCGGAAGGCACTAAAACATGCATCAGTCTTTTATTTTTCTGTTTTATCCACCACCACCCCTTTTTTTTTTACAGTATTTCTTGCACTACATTGATTTCCACTCCTCCTTCTTGTCTCCAAAAAGTCACCTCTCAGCAGAACCACCTCTGTTTCACAGTGACCATCAGTGTGCATCACAGAGAAGAGGTGGAGCTGGCAGGGATCCTGCTGAGAGCCCCACACACACTGCACACACCACCACTGCCCCTTCCTCTCCCACACCTTCCCTGCCCATGCCACAGCTGCTCCTCCTCATTTTGGAGATGTCCCTTTTCTCCAGACACTGGGATTCCTATCATTTAACATGAGGTGAATGGAAACATTGATTTTGTGTTGACTTAGCCCCAGATGCTCACCTTTGGGAGCCAGAGAGTGGCTCAGTGAGTACACACTGGGCTAAGGAAAATCTGTTTTGATATTGCAATTGTAAAAACTGACATGTAAATATGAATGATTGTACATGCTTACAGTTACTAATTTGTGCTAGTAGGTAAACAGAAATGTCAGCGGTCAGGGAATAAACAGGTTTACACATCCTGTGTGGAAACACGGGGTTGTGTGCTTCTGCCATTGTTTGCTATTTACGTTATGGAAATCAAATTGACAGTCAAGATGCCAGAGGTTAAAAATACTCTGCAAACTTAGCTGGAAAAAAAAAGAAAACTGTCAAGAGTTCAGGTAGCTTCTATTTTATTTTATGTGCTGTCACTAATACATTCACACTTCAAGAGCCTCTCATATAAATATTTGCTTGCAAATGCCAGCAGAATGGAAAACTACATAGTGACTCCTGATGCTTTGAATCAGTGTCCAAGGCTAAATTGACCAACTGTTTTAAGTGGATTGCCTTGGTAAATCTGCTGCCTCATTTTCAAACAATCTCATTTACTCTTTCTCGTCCAAATATTTGTGTAAAAAAAGTGTTTATTTCTGATTTTGAATAAGTCCCTAAATTTCCAAGTATCTGTAGTGGTGCATGGTGATCTATCAGAGGGCTGTGTTCTCAAGCATTGTAAATCAGAGTAACTACACTCAACTTAAAGAAGAGACCTTTGTATAAATGAGCTGAAGCTCTGGCCAACCTAACCTATGTGAAGGATTAAATGTTTTATTTTTAAACTGTTTTGTAAATTCAGTTAAACTGTGATGTAATGGTAGTACTGCAATTGGTAATTGGCTTCTAAGCTTTACCAGATTCTTATCGTAATAACTGTTAGGAGGCAAATCAGTGACATTCAGTGATGACTTACAAATATGCTCTATAATATCTTCTTCCTTTTGCTGGGGGTTTTCTGAGGTTTGGGGTCTGAGAAATTAACTTTGTCTTCCCTGTGGACTTCTGTCTGAAACCTCAACTGTCTAGAGATCAAAGAAGATCCCTTGTCTGTGTTGTCATTTTGAGTGACAGGTCAGCAATGTGTAATTCAGTAGATCAGCCCCTACTATGAAAATAATAATACCTCTTCCTTAGTTAGATTGGTAGAATCAAAGTGATGGTCTAACACAACTTAATTTCATCCTTCAGAAAGAAGTCTTTCTTGAGCTCACTATAACTTCAGAGATCTTTCTTTGTAGCTGTTTCCTAATTAACCATTTCACTGCTCAACCCTGTGCTTTGATTGTCTTTTATCACCATAATGCATTTTATTTTTAATTTGCTTCCTTTTTCCCCTTTCTTTTGATAGTTGGTGTTTATTTTTTTTAGTGAAACAATTCAGAGGGAAATCACCGTATGGAGGCCACCAGGAAGCAGTGAATGTTTGTGGCAGCAGGGCCAAGAAACCCAAATTTCTGCAAAATCTGCTAAAAATGTCAGTCAAGTTCTCCCTGAACATCTGTGTGTGTCACAGAGTTTTTCCTGGCTTCACAAGAAGACATTTCTACATGCTGCAGGAGAAACATGCTTTGTTAAAAACCCAAAACTGGTGAGGACATGAAGTGCTGCTGAGATTTGGGGCAGTAAATGGAGGTGAGTTGTCTATGCACTGGAGGGAGGACCACATTTCCATTGACAGGGAGAAAGAGGTACACAGCCTCCCTCTTAAAAGTGTGGCCACAGCCTTTCTTGCCAGGCTTGCCCTTAGATTTTTGCCAGACTCTCACCTGTAGACATACTTAGTTCTGAGCACATTGGAGGTGTGAACATCTGTACACAAACATGGAAAAATTCCAGCACGTAGGTACACGCAGTGTAATATTTGCTGTCAGAAAAAAATGTGGCAGCTAGGCTTTGTAGCTGGAAATTGCAGAATGGCCATATGGGATCAGCTGGTCTGATCCGCATTAGTGAGCAGTGCCAGCTGCCTCAAAGGGTGATGCACAAATCCTTACAATTAGCATTTACAAGATAGTTTGTCCCTATGGCAGTTCACCTCTCCTTTTTGCTTATTAAGGATGGCTCATGCAATGGCACATAAAGGGTCAGCACTTCTGAAGTTTTCACTCAGTTAAAAGATATTTTCATCCAACTAAAACTTTACATAGATCTGCTGTTCATGTAAAAGTCCAATCTTTGTTTTCTTTTCTTTTTTTGTTTGTTTTGTTTTGTTTTTGTTTGTTTAATCTTGTTAAATCTCTCACATCAGGGTAACTTTAGCAACAGCTTCAGTTTTTGCAGCACTTTCAGGAAAAGGAGAAGTTCTGCCTTGTTGTCTGCTAGAAATGCAAATTCTCTTTCCAACTCTTGCTTTGCAGAAAGATCTAAGAATTTCTCAGGTTTAAGTTGACTATTCAGAAGAGATGGCTGGGCCTAACCACACCAGTCCCACCACGCAGTTCATTGTTTCACAAACACACTTGTAAACTCATGGGGGACGAGAAAGCAGCAGCCAGTGTCAGAAGGAAGGGGGCTTTATGTTTGCAAAGTCCTTTGCATCACCTTGCAGGAACAACAGAGAGACCCAAAGAAATATTAATGGAACATTGGTCAGTGTTCCACCTAATTATTTCCCTGTATTTTCTTTTTTCTTTTTTTTTTTTTTCTAACATCCGTACTTTGGCCAACTTTTCAGTTGTTCTTGACAATGGCTTGTACAGTCCTTGATCCACAGTGCGAAAGGATTATCTCAGTTGAGGTCAAACAGTAGATTCCATCCCTCTCACTGCTCATATAGATACTCTCATCCAAGAAGGACCCAACATGTGACTCATTTGATGTTTACTTTGTTATTGCTACATATTTGTGTTCATTGTGGTCCTAGTTAGAAACCTGACTTGGTCCTAAAATTAAGACTATCTGGTGTTAAGTCCAGACAGAGACAGTTCTTTTTTGCACTAACGCAGTACATAGCAAGTAAATTTTTAAGGCCATCTAGCATTTCCAGAGTAGTACAGGAGAATCAGGCTCAGAATATCTGTGAACTTCTTTGTGAAGCATTTGTTAACTTTTCTCTCTCAAACTAAGAGGCTAGCCAACAGTGAAACAGAGGCAGTTCTGCTGTCTTATGTCACTATATCTAATACTTTTGCACCGTCCCTTTTTCACTGCAAGCTGTCCACATGAACCCCATCTTTCATCAGTCTTCAAGCTTTCAGCTGCCCATGCCTGCAGTCACTGAGAGGAGTGGAGGAGTGGCTGACACCGAGCTGTGGCACTTCCTTGGTCTCTTGGGGAAGTCTCTTCATGTTTGCCTAATCAAGCGACGTACACATTATATCATGGTGACATGTTATGTCAGTCGGATAATAAGGTGCCACCACTGGATCTGAGGCAGTGCAATAAGATATTCCCCACCATTCCTAAATGCCCTGGCTGGCTTTGCAGGTAGAAGCATGCACAATTTGGGACGCAGGGTCTATGCATAGCCTATGAACTGCTGTGTATCTGAGGGCAAGGTGAAACAATAAAACCGAGTGTATTAAGAAATCAGTCTACTGCATTTCTTTATTGATGATATTTCCTCCCAATACCTTTCCACGTGCTTAAACTGTGCTGACATTTTCAAGCTCCTGCACCTAAAATGCTGGGATATTCATTTCCATCTGATGAGAACAAGAGATTGTTTCATGTCACAACATTGGATTTGCTCAATTTGCCCAACCAAATTAATATCAGGATTTTGTTTATGATAAAAGTTCAGGATGCTTATTAACTTCTGGGAGAAAACACAAAAGCTCTATTATATACTGTATTAAAACAAAAAATCTTTGATGTATTCAGCATGTAACTTTTTGAAGTTTCAAATACTATACCAGGCGAACCGTGGAACGGAGAGCCTTTACTTTGGTCTCTGCATCTATTGACCTGTGATCTCATGCAATAAGCAACTAATAAAAACATAATTTAGATACTGGAACAGATTTCCTTATAAAATTAGACTTTTTTCCTCCTGTAGTATCACAAGTCAAGGTATGTTTGTAATTGTTTTAGCAGTCTCAGAGTCTCAGCAGACTCTGCATGCTTACAGAAGTTAAACTACTTTCAAAGGGAATAGCAAGCTGTACAGTCACAGAGAGAGAGTTTAAAACCCTTCACATTCATTAAAATGTATTTGAAGAATGATAAATCTTCCCTACATGTCAGACAGCCATCTTTTCTGTTTTATTTTAAAAGCTACTTTTCAGAGATCTGAGAGTAAACAGCAGGCAAAGGCTTCTTTAACTGCACCTTTTTTTACTTTTTCCCCTCTCTCTAATAAAAGAGTGTTTATGGCTTCATACACAGGACTCGAAAGAAGAGGATGTGAGTAAGAAAGATTAAAGGTATAAAATCCACAGGCTATATTTAAAAGTAACTTTAAGTAGCTTTATTCAATAAAGAGTATGAAAAACAATTCATTCTCCTTTTTGTTTCAATCAAACTATTGCAACTTCCTTTTTTTTTTTTCTTGTTTATATAATGTTATTAGTCGGCATCAGCTTTTATCTGAACCTAATGAAAGTTCGGCAAAACCTAAATACAGTAATGGAATTTTCTGCATTAGTTGAACACACAACATCTAATTACAAGTTTTAGAAACAATTTAACAATTAACTAGAAGGGTAACCAACTTTATGCAGACACAGCATTGTGATGAATTGATTCTAATTTCTTGGTTTCAAGCAGGGTAGCTGTTTCTACTGTCAAATTCATGATGCTGAGATGTTTGTTTTCATAAACACAGATTATTCAGAAAGAGAATGAAAGTCTTCAAGCATTGTACTTGTCACCATTCATTGACCTCGCTAAGCTAGGAAAAATTTATGCCAGTTCAGGGTTTTCTTTCCAACTTGCTTACCCATAAAATTATAAAGTGCCATCTCTATATTGTCCTCAGTGAAGAACCACATCATATACATATTCTTACCACACAGTACTGAGAATGCTACACTAATTGAAAGCAGAGATAAAACACATCTAATACGTTTTGTAATTATGGCAAGTGACTTTGCTCATTCTCTATGTTCAGCCATCCTTCATATTCAGGGCAAGGGGAACAATGTTGCTCTATACTCCCTTTGCTATGTGCACCGTGGAAGTCATCGCCCTTTTTAATATCGCCATCCAGCTCCACATAGTCTTCTCACCTCCCTTTTCATTCACAGTCACAGCTATGCTCTGTGAAAGTCACAGTGACTCTCTCATGCTGAGCCACTCTAAATCCACTACTCCTGATGCCATCTGACCTTCTAACAGTGATTTCCATGACAGGGAGATGTGCCCTAAGTGATCTGGAACTGGGCATTTTCCTGTTGTCTTTCTGCCTTTCCTACTTTCCTACACACACACACACAAAGCCTTTGGGTGTAAATATGTACCCCTTTTTAAAAGGCATTATGAGTCTGCTCTGAAAATAGGTAGCTTCCTAACAATTTTAGAGCACCAAAACCCACCATTAGCTTCTTACAACACAAAGCAACTTTTATGGAGGATAGTCAGAGAGGCAGAGCATTACCTGAGGACATTACCTAATTTCAATTCTTTCTGTCATAAGTTTTCTGCATGACCTCAGGACATTCTCTTAGGATAAAATTTCCAAGAGGGATTTGGACATTAAGCCTAGACCTATAAAAGGGCTTACGTGATTAAAATGGAACTTAGGGAGGTTTTAAGTACCTATGACCGAGACTGCAATCTTGCCAATTCCTGCTCAACTACAGATTAACCTCAGAGGCACCTAAAGAACACACAGGTCTGAATTTTTATCTTTTCTTAAAATGCTTTAGAGGCAAAAGGTACTGCTCTGGGCATGCAAAAGACATAAAGACACCCATTCTGAAGCACACAAACTTCCTAAAGCAGCATACATGAAAAATAAATGCCTAAGGAAAGGCCCAGTGGTTTGGCTACAGGAACTGGGCACCTATGTTTTCTTCGTATTATGGGTTTGTAAGTGATAGGGACTTTCAATTATCAAGGAATTAACAAGGTTATGATACTCAAATATTCCCAAGCCTAATATTTTTGAGTGTAGAACAGCCCCAGGAAATGTTAGTGTTTTAAATGTTACACTGTGATAAGAGCTGGAATTGCCATGAAATAACCACTTTAATATTCTGTTTCTTCTCTGAAATTCCAAGGAATTTGGGCATGAACATTTACTTTTTTCTCAAGCTATTAAATCAAATTTGTCAAAAAAAAAGTAGAGCAAACAAGTATCAATGTCAAAAAAGAGTGAGTCTTCAAGAATCTTACAACGTCTGAGTGGTATGTTTGTTGCGCTGATGTGAGTTATTTGCTCAGTTATCTGTTGGTCACAAGAAATGATACATATTGTTGGTTTTAGGAAATTATTACACTTTTCAAAATGTTTCATTGGTACGCTGGTCTGCGGGATCTGCACAAAGGACAGAAATCTCAATGTTGCAAATATCCTACTGATGTAAAGGGTTATTGACCTCTGTCACAATAAATAAATAGATAAATAAAAAATCTTAAAATTGGAACATTTCTTTTCAAGCTCACATATTTAAAGATGGTGGTTTGTTTTTTTTTTCGTTGTTTGTTTTCTAGGTAGTTGTTTTACTAGGAAAGAAATATTCATTATTTTATAGACTATTTCCTCCCTGTTTATAACTGTTTTGTCCAAAGAAGTTTACATAACTCTTAACAAGGATCTTTGGGAAATATTTTTCTTTGGGAGCTGTTTCACAGTCTCATAGACATTTCTGCTTGGAACTTATTCTTGTCATTCTCAAAAACATCATTTGTTAAAATAATCACATTAATTTTTAATCCTTGCAACCATTCCCTTCAGAGGCTTTTCAAGGTAACAGGCAATGCTTAATCCGCTGCTTAATCCTCCTCTGTTAGGCCTCTTCTGCAGCCGCTCACACATGCTAGCTATCTTATTCATTTGCTCCCCTGGCTTTCTAGCCCTAGGTGACCAATATGAGAATACCACGAGGGGGTCCTGGAGCTGAGCTTCAGGCCAGGCAACTCAAGAATATGGTAAACTTACCTGTTGGTGCAATTTGCTGGTGCTATGAGCAAGAGGAGCAGGGCTCTTCCTGACTACACTGGTGTGTATACCTGGGGGGACACCTCCACCTGAGACTTCTTACTGTTCTCACACCAACTTCTTTGCATGCTCTCTGCAGAATTTCTCCTCCAAGAACACTGAGGAAAAAGAAGTAGCAGCTTGGTAACGCACGGCATTTTGCACTGCAAGTAATTCAGACTAAGTCATTGCTAAGCCCTGCTTTATCTTAAATATATTTGCCTACTTTTTGCTAGCTTAAGTAGCTCCTGCCTGCATGCCTTCCTATTTAGCCACTCTCAGCTGGCTGTCTTGGCTCTGTCGGGGAGACTTTTCGGCTCTCTGTGTGTACTGAGTGGGTTGTTTGGTTTGCAGGGTTTTCCATATCTGAGCTCAGCTGTGTGGTTTGTTTAGCTCTTGGAGACTGGGGTTGGCCATTTGAATTCCTAGGTCTTGTGTGTCTGAAGTGAACCGGTTTGGTTTTACAAAAATATTCTACTGTACGACAGCCTCTTGAATAGTAAATCAGTGTTCAGCAGTGATGACAGACAGTATCCACAGGAATTGGGTAATCAATGGAGACTCAAGTAATTGGCATGTTAATGGTAAAAAAATTAACTCATTCTAGGAACATGAATGACATGGATTCCTGAATGGTACTTTTTTTTTTTTTTTTTTTAAGAAGGTTGTGATGTCAGTATCAATAATTGGCCTGTAGAATATTAGCATACTGGAAATACTAGCAACGGCTGGGTCCCTCAGGGAAGAAAACAATCCATCACGTGGAAACATAATGGCAAATCAGTTACAGGATAATAAAAACAACATATACTTAAAGACTAAAGGTTTATTTGTATGTTACAATTACTACAAAACCTCTTAATGTATAATTACTGATCACTTAATCAAGTGTTTGGATTTCGAGCCCTCTTGATGACAGCAAATTAAGACTTTTTAAAACTGGAAGCTCTTTGGGGCAGGCACCTATTTTTGAGAATGGGCATGCACACTGTGTTGCACTACTAACACCCAGCTCTGTGCTTAGAGTGTCTCAGTAATGTGAATAGTCAGTAAGACTAGACCTCTGAGGCACTCAAGATGAAGAAGAAGGTCTTGCCTTCTAAAGGGTCTCATGGTATGTAACAATTGGGTTATGTACCATGGTAAGCCATGTACAACACTCAGATACATTGCAAGGTGCGACATTTATACCTGTGTATCATTTTTCACTGACCGGTCATAGCATTATTTTTCCCTTTTTTTAAAAGTTATTTATCATAATACATGTACATTTTTAAAGTGTCTGAAATGACCTAATTCTGAAATGACATGACTTTACACATATTGCCAACAAGAAGGTATTGACAGAAGCAAACAGTTAAATTCAGTTTTGTTGTTTTCCATAAATTAGGTTGACAAAAAAAAGGCCTCTGCTAACTTCTGTTTCTAGTTTTCCATGGAAGAGGAGATGCTGGTTTAGTCAGGAGCTGCGTTTCCTTTACTGTAAGAGTCCTCTGTAACACATAAATTAGTCTGTATAAATACGAACTACACTTGAGAAAGTTACTCCAAAAATGATATCTGACAGTCATTCAACCAGTGGGAGGAAAGATGTATAGCACTGTCATTTTTCACAGAGGGAACAAAGGGACATGCTAAGTTACCACAGCTCTTCTTTGTTGATGTTGGACACTTATTCTGGACAAAGTGATCCAGAGGAAGATAAATAAAAAGACTTTGATTTTTCAAAATAGTGACTTTGAAATGGCCGGAAAAGAAAAATAAAGAAAGCCAGTACCATGTTACCACATGCCAGGAGACAGTGGTAAGTTTTTATTTTTATAGAACATTCTGGAAAACATCAGGGAAGGAAAAATAATCATAGAATCACATAATTATAATCCTCTATATTAAGAAATAAAATACATTTTTATATCACTTCTCTTATGTCATTTTTTAGACCCTTTTGTATATTTTTGATAATTAACAATACTAAAAATTAAAGAGATTAGTGGAAAAAGAAATGTAAAATACATCTGCATTTTGATGGAAGGAAACTATAATAGTAAATCTGTCTCAGTTCCTAAGCTTATACCTTCCAAAGTGATCTTTGTTGTTTCTGTTGGCTGTAGTGGGCCTCTGGAAACACGGGAAGCTCTCCCCACGTGTTTGAGTGCAGGATTGAGACTTCATGTGGTAGGTCTTTGAATGTTCATCACTTTACACAGAAAAGGCTCTGGTCTACTGGTTACCACACTGTAACCAATGCAAGACTAAAAAAAGGGAAAATGGAATAACTGCATCATTTTCATCCTCGCGTCCAAAATAGTAAGCCCACTAAAATGGCAGATATATAGTTTCTGTTAGTTTACAGTGAAAGTTGCTTTTGGACTTTTGTGGAAACCTTAAATCTTTCCTCTGTGGTTTTTAAAAAGCTCTACTAGCAATGCAATCCAGAATGACCTCTGGAGACCTCAGTGGACTACCTATGCAGGTTCTTCTGACCATGCTGGAGACCATTTTGTCATTGCCTTCAAGATCTTATATGTGAAAGGCTAGCTGGCCCATGCTGTAAAACCAGTCTGGTATTTCATAATGCTGAACACCTTTGAAAACTGAGTGCATCTTGTAAATAGAAAAAAGCAATAGCCAAGGTTTCTTGAGGCTGGGGAAAAAATGAGCCAAACTGGGGCTGCACAAGACTCATGGCTACAAAATGTCTCATCTGATGTGAAGTCATGACAGAAGGGCCAATGTGTGCCTATAGCAGATGTATCACGCCAGTTCTTCATTACTGAACACGGATAATGATAATTATCTACTGACAATTCCACAGAAAGATATCACTTTTATATCAATGCAAAGGTTATTCTTACACAGCACGATGTACTGCAGGCTGAGAGATGCCTGCATGCTCTCACCTAGCTAACCCAGATGTCAAAAGCAATAGGATATTTTTCAGCATTGATGCTGGCAGTATGAC
This sequence comes from Cygnus atratus, assembly GCF_013377495.2. Classification (NCBI taxonomy): domain Eukaryota; kingdom Metazoa; phylum Chordata; class Aves; order Anseriformes; family Anatidae; genus Cygnus; species Cygnus atratus. The sequence continues at coordinate 26,628,540 of NC_066363.1, read as the reverse complement.
ATCCCTGTCCCCTCAGAATGGCTCAAGCCCAACCAGGAAGGAATGAAAACTGTGACCAAAGGGACAAACACTCCATGGAAGAGATTCTCAGAGTGATTTTTCAAAGACAAAGACAATGACAAGTAGATCTCGAACATTAATGCAAGCTTGCCATTTTGCCTTATACATAAATACATAAACAAATAAATAAAGATATTTTTAAAATCTTGCTAATTAATTATATCACACCTAATACTGAGGGCCCAATCTCCACTGGAGCCACTGCTATTAATATAGAATGAATGAACAATAGGACCAATAACTAAGAACAGCTGAAGTCCTAGACTGGTGTATTCAAATATTAATAACCCATGGGCTTTAGGAAGAAGAGCAACCAGAGAGGTCATGAATTTAAAGGCACTTTCAAAGTAGTGCAGAAGTTTGAAATTGAATCGAAATCTAAAGAGGCCACGAGGAGATAAACAAAGCATCCGAAAGAGGGAAAAATGGTGAAGTAATACAAAAAGAGAAGGTCTTATTTCAGAATGTATGCATAGCAGTACAGTCTTTCCATCTAAGGCAGTATGGCATTCTTATTACTCAAAAGTAGTCATTATTTCAAATCATAATAAAAATACCCACAGCACAGTTTTAATGAAAAAAACAAAAACAAAAACAAAAAAAAAAAACCAGCCCAGAAAGGAAAAATCACTGGAATGAAGTTATCTAGTTATCTTCTCTTGGCTCCAGCAGCATTTTCTAAAATTCAGACACAAATTGTGGGCTCCACATAGTTTTATTCTAGTAAATGTAACAGGATAAGATCCTTAGTATTCATGACAAAAAAAAAAAAAAAAAAAAAAACAATTCTTTTGGACTTTTACTGACTACCTTAATGCAGCAGCATTTTGCAGTAGTGTGTTCTAAAATGTAATTATGTGCAGTGGAAAAGGCCATCTCTTTTTATAGTTTTACATTTTTTACCTTTCAATTTCTTTGAAAAGCAGTCTGTTCTTGCATTTTTGAGAAAGCAGAGACTACCAAACTCATTTTTTGCTAGAACAATCCTTTTCTTATAACATAACTACCATCTTCTTAGTGAAGGGAAACACCTTCAGTTGTTTTCTGTGCCCCCTGAGACTCCTCTCCACCCTCTAACAACTGTTGACCTTCTCTTTTGTTTGGTTTCACTTGATCAGTGCTTTGAGATTAACGTGATGGAAATCAAATCTGATATCTACAGTCAGATACCCACAAATGCAACTGTATCAGAAATGTCACAATTGTTTACTGCTATCATGCCAATTATATTATAAGACCTATTATCTGCTTTCATTCTTAATAACCTACCCTGCTGTTTGCTTTTGCTTTGTTTTCTCCCTGATGGACTTTGATGTTTATAATAGGATGCTGAAAGCAGTCTAAGGAATCTAGGTGAGATGGAAAGGGGTAAAAGGAGCAGGTACCCTTTTGCAACAATTTTCTGCTTTTCCCTTAATCTCACAAAGTGTTGTACACCAGCCTGTATGGAGAGAGAGGAAGTAGACAGGCCAGTGCTTAAAATACATTCTTCCTACTCACCATCACTCCTATATTTTTTTTTCCTGTAGACACAAAGGACTTAAGTTTACAAACTTTTGAAGGGATTTCCTCACTATTCCTTCCATGCATATTTCTTCTTTCCCCTTACCTCTAAAAGAAATCCCTATAGATGCCAAGTTTCAGCTAGCCATAGCTGGAAACAGACAAATTCAGACATAAGCAAAAGAAAATTCAAGTGTAATATTATGAATATTCTCCTAACACAAGAATTTCTTACTGGTTCCAAGAAAAATGCTGAAATCTGTATCACCTGGATCCTGGATCTATTCCAGCAAGACTGGACAAACCAGTAAGAAACACACCGAATGGTCTTGTCCATAGGATAAAAATGGCTTAAATACTCTGCTATCTTCAGTTTCTGTGATTTATAAAAGACAGTTTTTAGACCAGCAGACATGACCCTGTATATGAACGTGGATCTGTCACAAAGCTCAGCAACTGCTCAGAGTTAGAGCTCACAGTTATCCAGCTGAAGAGGCATTTCTGTAAGTTGCTCCCTGAATCAGTTATGACTATGGGAGCAGCTGAGTGAAGAAGGAGAGTGATGATACCCCTGTGACTGCATTCTCATAGCCAGTGGTTGACCACCATCAATGCCAGAACATAAAGTGTGGGTAAATTATCCACTTTACTAAATGCTGTAGACTGTATACAGGGTTTGGATCAATGGCTTATTTCTCTTCAGAGTCTTCTCTACTCCAGCAAATGATCTGGTTGACTTCAGAAGGATTCTAACTCACATGAATCAAGGCCACCAGATCTGCTCCTGGAGAGTGTGATTAGTTTCCTTAATGAAATCTTACCCCAGGCATCATTAATTTTAATTTGAATTCTAAGCAATTGCTTATGCTGTCATACATCTTTTGGTAGAAATTGCCTGCTTGGGACCTTAAGGAAAATACACATCACAAAACCATCCCATCGAGTAAACATGTTTGTGACCTGAATCTACTTTTGCTTTCTAAAGGCTAGTTTGAGAGAGACACAAAACCTCAGACTCCTCCTGGTTCATTCATTGCAATTGTTGTTCGTAGTTGTGGTTGTTTTCCTTTGGACACTCATTCTCCTTTTCCTGCTCTGTGGCCTGTTTTGCACAGTTCACTCTCTCAGGCCACGGAAATAGCTTCCCTCAGAAAACAACACTGGAGATCTGCAGCTTAAAAATGTCACAGTGGTACAGAAAAGATTGCAGAAAAACATTCAGGGAAAAAGATGAGTTTTCAGAAATGCTCTTCAGCTTAAAAAGTGGTCCTTTACAAAATGGGATACACTGAAGATAAACTGAATTTCTCAGAGCTATATATACTTCTATGTAATGAATGTACTTTTTGTGTTTACTTGCTTTGCATTAATGAGTACTAGAATTTACAGTTGATGGCAAAGACTTCAGGTTAAAATTAGAGCACTGTATTGTTTTGTTTCTTGAGGAGTAGTGAATATTATACAACTTATAATTATTTATAATTGAATTTATTTATAATTTAATTATAATTAACCAATTAAATCTGTCTGTTCAGCCTTTGGCTTATTCTTGATTAAATGTGTTCTTCAACAACAGTAGCCTTATTTTTTTTTTTTCTGTGTATCTATTCACAATCTTTTCCCTCAGCTTCCAGCTAATCCAACATGATTGTCACAACCTGAACTGAGGGTTTCCCCCAGGGCATCAGAAGGAAGAAGTCACATATATGTGACTTCCACTCCTGAGAACTGTAAGAATACAGTGCAGCACATGAAAGCTTCAGTTCCCACTAAAAATCAGTGGTGCATATTGCCATGAAATCTATTTTCCTGACTTACTCAGTAAGTAACCTAAAGGTGGGATCTGTGATCCCCATTAATACTGACTTCCAAATTCAGGAGCAGCATCATTACTGCCCATTAATCCACTAGGGTACTGCTCATCATGAATGGCACAGATCGAATTCCCTGAAAACAAACAAACAAACAAAAACAAAACAAAAAAAAACAAACAAACAAAAACATTAAGAAACAGTGTACCTCTACAGATCAATGCTATTTCAACCATAAATGTTGAAACAAGACCTGTGGTCTATTAGATTTTGTTGTTCAATCTGGGAATGGAACTTCTGCATCAAAAGTTGTACCCAAACAAAGTTTTTATTTTTCCCGGCAGTGTAGTATTCATATTTCTTTTGCATTTGCAAATATAAATTTGCAGCCCATTTGCACCCTATATCTACAATTAATTCTAAATTAAAGAACAGTTACAACAACAGTACAGGATGCCCTCTGAAGCAAAAGACAATGGAGAAATCAATGATGTACTGCACAAATCCCATTTCTAGTTGGAATGCTTTTTAATGTCATACAATGACTTTCACAACTGTATCAAAACCAATTTTGCTTCAGGAACTTTGGTCCTACCTTGCCAAAGTAAATATTTCTGTCTGTTCTAATTTCTGTCATTCTCTATGGACCAACATACCTCTGTGTGAGGCTTTACTGTGTCTTATCAATGATTGCTTCAAGCAATGTCAAGACTGTCTATACAGCCCATTTTGTGCAGTCTTTTACCCTTCTGGAAGAGTGAGCATATGAAGCATTTTAATTTGGACAAAAATACTGTTTTTCCTCTGAGCTGTTTTTTGTAACTTCTCTATTTCTTCCAAGCAGGTGGGATCTTCCATCTAACATGTAGATACAACAAGCATTTATTTATTTTTCTGTTGTTGCATTGTTTCTAGTTGTACTTATTTACATTTTATATATCAGAAAAGAATCCAATTAAACATCCATCAAGAAAAATTGTTATTATTTATTATTATTATTATTATTTTATTTATTTATTTTTATTTATTATTATTTTATTTATTTATTTATAAATAAATATTTAAATAGTTAAAATATTTAAATATTATTTATTATTCAATTTTATTATTATTGATTATACAAATAACTTATTCATCATAAAATGCAAGATAAAGTTTTATTTTTCTGGCATTTTCAATTATAAAATCTTATTTTTAATTGCTTAAATATTAACCCATCACTCTGGTCAAGCATCTTCCATGCTAGCTGATTAAATCATGGTGAAATTTTAATGAAAGTTTTAGCAAAAATTACCCAGTCATTTGGGAGAACAAGAAAATAAGAATGTTGTTTTCAATGCTAGAAAGTTTTCAGAAAGTTACCTGTGGCATCCACCATACTTTGGAGCAGATGGACAAAAACTAATAGACTGCTAATGCTTGTATCATTCAGGGATGTGCTTTTCTGTGCTTTTCATTATCTCATGCCACCGAAATAAACTGCAAAATATGAAAACTTTGGAAAATGTGAAATCTGTAAATTCTTAGTAATGTTTTGCTCAGGGTTGGTACCTAAATTCTTCAAATACTTGCTCTAAATGGAGCCAGCAGCTGATGGCTGCAGGCTCTCTGCATTCCCATGGAATAACTATTCTTTGCTACTGTTGGTTTACATAGAATTTAAGATTAAAACTAAAATTAGGGAGTTTCTGTTCTGCTTCCAGTGCACAAAAGAGGACAAAGTGGCTCGATTAGGGCACAGGAGAAACAAGTAAGAACTGTTGTGTTGTGAAACACTAGCAGAGTATGCAGTAAGAAAACTGAGACTGAGGAATAGGAGCCATTGAAAAAATGTAAAGGAATTGTCAAATGAGCTCAAGAACTGGGATAAGAAGGAAACTAGAACTGAAGAGGGATGAGGTTGCAAATACGAGGATTAGAAATGAGTTAGAGCAAGGAGGGTGCTCAGTGGCAGAGAGAATGCAATGAGGACCAAGGAGAGAAAGGCTGAGAAGGGGTTCATCAGCCTGAGAAGGGGTTTCATGAGTAGCTGAGGCCATAGAACATCTGCTGGGGAAAGACCAAGCCATGAAAAGGAGGTAGACTGGATGATGAGACTAGGACAGTACATGATCAGGAGGTAATAGATGAAAGGCCAGTGTGGATCTGTGTATGACTGGGGCAAAAAAAAACAAAGACCTAAAAATACAAGCATTGGACTACCAAAACTGGAATATTTTAATGTGTCCAATGATCCCAAATTTTATTTTCTGCACAGCAGCAAAATGTGACCAAAATAATTACACTCAGTAGCCACCAAGCAACTGGAGAGCACCATCATTCCCTTCTGTAGGTATTTCTGAAAATTCCACTGGCTGTCAGGTACCCTGCTGCAAGCCACACTGAGAATCTGTTCAGTGTCCTACGTACTTCTCGGATCAAGGCCTTTGAGGCAAAGGAATGCCAATTTATGTCCTTAAAACCTTGGCTGAGCTATGAACTAGGCTCCTCAGCTCTTACAGGAATGGGTCAGGTGAGGACATGAGCAGTGACGTTGCTCTGAGTGCCTGTATAGGAAGGCTTCTGTGGGGCTCTTGTGCCACCATAATCTATTTAAAAAATAAAATAATAATAATAATAATAAAACACCACAGTTTTGTGGTGTTTCCCTATCATCCCTATCATTTCACCATCCTTTCATGCATCTGATCCAGAGAATTTAGGATCTCTCTTTAGGCAGCACTAGAGGGGTAATGAAAAAGACCTGATGAGGCATTTTGGACACTTTAACAGAAGCTAGACGCAGGTCGGTTATGTAAAGACTGCCAGAGGCACTGAGCTATGCAGAGCTGGCAAGAGAGCTTGGGATCACCTTCTGATACATAGCAAGTAGCTGACAGGTAATGATTAACAGACTCCAAATATCAACTTTAGGCCATGTAGCTGTGGTCAGAATAAATGGTTCATGTTAATGATTTACATAAGCATTTCAGTGTCAGTGGCACTGAGGTAAGTATCTTTCATTTTAGTAAGGAGACTATAGATGAACAGCCTGAAGGGAAACTGAAAGTTCAGCTATTGTGATACTTGACCTAAGTACCTAACATTTCTCCCTGAAATATAGAGTGGTGTCTCAGTGGTATCTAAGTGTTTTCTTAGAGTAGTATTTTAGAGTGGTATATCCCTGAAATATAGAGTGGTCCAGGCTTAGCTGCTTCTACATAACCACTCATGGAATATATTTTTTCCCACTGCAGAGAATGCTCTGACTTGGACTAACAAGACTTTCATAAGATTTTATTAGTTAAACTATTAAAACTCATCTCTAATGCCTACAGCTTAACTTAAAATGCACCACTGCAAAATTAGATAGACTATCCCACAGTATCTGATCTGAACTCATTCTCTCGGTTCTTGTCCAAAAAGCACCAGACGACGGGCTCTGCAACAGGCCCCGCAGGTCGGCAGACTCAGGCCCTTCAGAGCAAAGAGGAGAGCGTGCCCTGGAACTGAGGGCTATTTCTGCCCACGTCCAGCTTTGGCAGGGTATAAGTCTTCTACTTCATATCCAGTACAACAAAGGAATAGAGAAAAGGCTGTCAGTTTGCTTAGTTTTAAGGGCAGATAAACAAAGGACTCAATCCCCACTATATAACCAGGAACTCCTTCAGGAGATAAGTGTTGCATACGAAGTGTCATTTTGCAACTTCCCAAAGCTAAGGAGTCTCAAAGATGCAACTATGAGACTTCCAGCTGCTAAGTGCTATGCTGTATGAGTTTCTGAACAATATAGCAATACTGGTGTGCTCCTTCTGGAGTTCCTTAAAGCTGGAATTCCTGCCACAGGCCATCCTATTAAGTAGGCAGCAATATTTTCTTGAGTTCCAAATGTTCCTCAGGTTCAGCGTCCGCGGGGACCTCATCAAGTCCAGTCTCAAAGTCAAAAATGGAAGTGAGTGGGTGCACGGCCAAAGAAAATGCCAGCCCCTAATGGAAGAACAGCCAGCTTGTAGCTCTTTGTTTGTGGCTATCACCTTAGCTTCTGAGTTGTGGCCTAGGAATCAAGAAAGGTGTTGCTTTCAAACAAAAGTTGTGTGTGTTCCCTCAATCAATATACTCCACCTATTTGCATTAACTGGCTGAATCTAGGAATGACCCTCGTGGTGATTTCATGTACTCTGCACTGACAGGGAAATGCCAGCAGAGTTAAGTAAACAGGACTCGGGTGCATTTTATGATTACTTCTCCAACGCCCCTACAGAAGCCCAAGTTAATGGATTCCCTCACCGTGGACACCTCAGCGAAGTACACTTTGAGTCACTGTATTAATATAAACAAGCAAAGCAGTACGTGAAGAAATTTTTCTCTCCACTGCAGCAGAGATGAATTCATTTATGTTTTCCTTTTGCAGGTTTCCCTCTCTGTCCCTGTAGAAGGACACTTTGCTGACTTCTGTCTGACTAGCCCTGTCACTATAGTAGAAGCAGTGGAGGAGATGAGCTAGATTCCTTTCTGCTTCATACATCACTGTCTGCCCACAAGATCCAATGCTGGATAAATCATATTCTCAGTGGGAAATTACCTATTGATTTCAGTAAGCATAGCAATGGATTTTCTGTATTTATTGTTTAAATCTTGTTTCCAGCAGAAATAGTGGCTAAACACAAACAAGATGTATGTTGCGGTTCAGCTGTCCCAGACTCGACTGAATGTCCCTAAAATCTCCCTTCCGTATGTAGTGGGTGAACATTCAGCTAGAAAAGCTCTGGGACACTGGACACAAAAGTTGCATGACACATTTTTCACCACTGATCACACAATTCATCCTGAAACTTCATGCCTGCTTCTGAAGAATGAAACCATAGATCCAGATGGTTTCTTCCCACCTCCCCAAGGCTTGTTCTAATCACACCAAAAACAACAACAAGCAAAGCTAAAAACGAGGAAAGAAACAAGCAAAACAAACAAGCAGAGCCACTGAGAAAGTCTGGTTTCCTGTGGATTCTTCTGAAGTTTAAGAGATCAGTAACTGGACTGACGTATTCCCCTGTGGTTAGACTTTTGTAGTCTGTTCTTGGATATGGATTCTTTGGAGTCTATTAAGAGATGAACTTACAATGTAGTCTATTCTTCGGTGGAAGCAATAAGACGCCTTTATTCTTTATCAGGCTGCTGCTTTTTACAAAATCTGGAGGAATTCAATACCTCTGAGACTGCTACTTTTCTCTCAATCCTGGTTGAAACTGGCTAAAAGCTGACTTTTGACCAGATACATAAAAAGCAATGTGATCATATAAACTGCTTTTCTTTGGTAATCAAATATAACACAAGTGCTCAAAATAATTAGAAGTTATCATCATCTCTAGGTAAACACACTTGCTATCAATGCTTCCAGTTCTGTAAGTAATTAAGAACCTTTTGAACTTTTGTCTTTATCCAGCTCATTTTAACAAAACCAATACCAAAAGCTGGGATACACTGATAATGGAGAGTTGTAAATACCTAGGTGGGTGATATTCCTGGAGTCTGTGTAAAACGTTGAAACTAATGGAAAAGCTCCTGCTGGCTTTAACAGACTTTGAGCTAGACCACCTTTCTTAAGGTGTGGAAAAAGGCTAGCTCATACTGGGTCCTCTGGAAATGTGTACTTATAATTAATAAATGTTGCATCTCCATGGAAAATATTAAAAAAAAAAAAATTGGCTGGAAAACCAGAGAAAATACTCAGTTTCAAGATGACCAAATATTTATATGTTCAGACATGTAAGTTAAAGCTAAGAGAAACTCAGTGCTTTGTACAAAACTTTGCAGAAGTTCCACTACTTTCTGAAGAGTCTTGGCTAACAAAAAGCCAGCAGTCCTCCTGCACACAATGTATGTACAGTGTGTACATACAGTGCAGACATCAACACATATATTTCACAGCCATACACATGTTGTATAAAGTGATGCCTAGCTTCCTCTGTGAGTAAAGTCTGGTTAAAAGTAGTGTGGCTATTCCAATATGATAAAAACTTTGGTGAACTGACTTATTAATGGATTTCAACCTATCTTTTTAGGGATAATATATCAATGCTTTAAATTCTAGATGTTTTGTTGATCAGGTTAAATAGCAAATTAATATATTGCATTGAAAATCTGATCTACTTTTGCTCGCTATTTTGCAGTGATTGACAGATTTATTATAATTTTCTTCTCTTCATAAATGTTTCAGAATGGAGAAAATCTAATCTTTTTTTTTTTTTTTAACTCAGTGTTGCAACTTTCCTTACTTAATGATAAAAATTACAAATAAAAGAAGCTACTTTACCCCTTGACAAACCTCACTCTTGTTAACTTCCATCTGTGAATAATGGCCAGTGAGCATGCACAGTGGCTGGTACAGATTGGATTTGGTGTAAGATGAAACAATTCTGCTGGCATTGTTAGAAGCTGGCATTTGCACTTATGCAAATTTTTTTACTGGTTCAGAATAACAATGATTTAATGCAGCAGCACGGTTCAGCACTTGACATGCTGTTATTGTGTTTTAATCTGTTTTTTAAAAAACACTCCTTATGGAAAAAAAAAGACAGGAAAAACATAGGTAACTCCTGTATCTATAATATAATTTACATTCTGTACTTAGCTTTAAAAATGGGGTAGTACTAGTACACAGTATGATAAGTATTCTAGGCATATACAACTTGTGCTAGATGATAAAATATTCTGAGCATGTCCTAAAATGATTCTCTCATCAGAGATGGCTTGTTACCTCCACCATCAGCAGATACTGATAATTAATCAACTGAAATGAATCTTTACAGAATAAACAAATCTGTTATACATGAAGGATGATTATGTTCTTTTGGCTGTGAAGATTTTTCATAACTTATTCATGCCAATGGTGTGCCTGAGTTATGAAGTATTTCTCACTTATGAAATAAATATAGCATCCTTTGTTTGTCATATTATCTCTATTTTCTGGGTTTTACCCATGTAAATCAGCACAAATCTATCAGCTATGCTGATTTATACCAACAAAATTAACCCCCTATTTGTAATATCGATGGTTCCATCTCCCGAGTTGTTTCAGATGCATTTCTAAAACATAGCATTGGTAAAGCATTTTCAAATGTTCCATTTTAACAATAATCTATGTGTAAATGCCATCATCAGCCTAAGTCAGAATCATAGCCATCTCTCCCCAGCTTTGTGAATTCCACCGTCTCCTGGTAGACGGAAGGCACTCAGTGGGGGACAGCGTCATAGTTTGAGATGGGAAAAGACGTGAAAATATACTACCATTTGTATGGATTTTTAAATGAGTCCATACTCATGTGTGCTGCTTTTATGCTCACTTTTCCTTGAACTATTTAAATGACCAGTTTGGTTTTTCACTCACAGGAACCCCAATAAATGAATTTTAAACAGGAATGTGAAAGTATTTGAAAATCTTATGTTCTAAGGGACAGGAAACAATATGTTTGGCTGACCTACTCAGCGATCACAGATAAACAGCAGGGTTTAAATTACAAATATGTGTGTTAAAAAAAAAAATCAAAAAAAAAGAAGCATTGACAATCTTCAGACAACATTATAAAATAACCTGAAGAACAGCAAATATATGTGAAGAAATCATGATCTGCTGTGAATATTCTGCAAAGAGAGAAAGGGCTGTGAATGATTCATTCAGACTGAGTCATACTGAATTTTATTAGAAAATTCTCAGGGTTAGGCCTACTGTGTTAGCACAAATTCTTGGCTAAGATTCACTAGACTGATGTGCTAACTCACACCAGCCAGACGTCCTTCATTAAAAACAAAACAAAACAAAACACAAAGAAACTAAAAACGGGGTGAAGAAAACCCACAACCAAATAACAACAGCAAAAAAATCAAACCCTTAACCTAAGGAAGGAGATACTGCTTCATGTCCTAGAGGCTTCACTGAAAGAAAGGAATCCATAAGGATTTTTAAGAACTATTCAGGCAAAATCTGCTCAGGAAAACCTTGAATCAATTGTGCTCATTTCTTTTGAAAGTTTAGGTCTTTGCCACAAGGAATGAGGCCATACGATTATTTCTAGTAGAAGCTGTACTTACAGGAAGACATACTTGGTGCAAGTTTTGTGGTAAGTTAATATGTGCCATACTATTCGTGCTACTGTATGTATAATATAACACAAAAGAAGCCATCTGGAAGAAAATTACTATGTTGTGGGGCAGACAGAAGGTATACTGAGGAAAACAGCTCAGTAATAGTCCTGAGGGTCTTAGGTCAGTCTTTGCTTTACCTTGGTTTTTCACTGAGGTACTTGGTGCACTCAGATTTTTCCAGATCAGATTTTCCCACATCCAGTTATTTCCAGATCTTTACAGAACCAATAAGAGACTTTCTTGCCTTTAGGATACATACTGCAATGCCTATAGCTTAGGCATCTAGTTGCCATCACAAAACTCAGAACATTGCAAGGGACATCATAGAAAGAATAATGAATGTCAGAGTAAGCTGCAAAACAGCTAGCAGTCTGAGCTCTGCTTTGTAATCAATAAAAAATGCTGATCGTATGGCATATACTTTGATCAGTCCTTTATGAAGACTAAAAAAACCCCTATGAGTATCAGGCTGCCAGTCTCTGCAGGGTGATCTTTAATAAACTCAGCAAAATCCTATGTGTCAATTAAAATACATTCGCCCTGTTACATAATAACCTACTACACACCAAAAAGTGAATCAGCTCTCATTCTTTCCTACAAGTAAACAACCAAAGCCTAATTTTTCCGCTCATGGACAGAGGCCAGATACTAGGTTGTGACTTACTTTGGAAACAAGCTACAGATCTTCCTGCAGAACCTGTCCCCATATGTATAAACAAATTCAAGATATCCTATATCAGAAGAGGTCACAAGAAGGACAATAACTCTAGGTTGTGTCCTGTTGAAGAGAAGAGCCTGGGTGTGATCGTGTGCTGTGTCTTATAACTATTCCAAGTAAGAGCAGAAAAAGCCATTTATTCAGGAGACATGACCTCCTAACTTCTTCGAGAAATACTTACATATTTTGTGAAAACTGACTCAGAATTCTACCCTCATCACATCTTACCACACAGAATAATCATGCTTCTCTCTGATCCAGCTGATCTTGGATTCTCTTCCGTACAATGACACAGCTTCGCTAAAAAGAATGATAAATGTTCCTCCTCTATTCCCTAGAGCAGTCTATGGTTTTGTGGTTAAAACATACTGAAAGGAATATGAAACATGGGTCTGAATCTAACCTAAGTCAACGGAGGACTTTGAAAACAAGTTGCTTATGCAGCCAAAGAGAATGCTGTAATCTACCGCAGCCATATCACATGCCATTTCAAAAGCGAACATTAGCCTTCACTGCCTTTTATAGGAAGATAAAGAACTTGGGCCTGTGCATGTGCATTAGACGTGGACAGATACCTGCTGAAACCTTTATGCTGACTGCACTCAGGTTTTCATACAAGGTAGGCAATGACCTTCCAGCCTTGTCACGACCAAGACACTGCTGAAGGCTTGCTCAGGACTTCAGGCACTCGGAGCTCTGAAAGACTGAGAAATGAAGTGCTAGAAGAGCTTGGGTGCTGTCACATTTAGGGAACAGATGAAAGAGGCTTTCCAGAATCACTGCTTTTTATTTACTTCTTTGACTATTACCGCCAGTCTACTTGAAACATATGCAGGTTGTGTTTTTCCTTGATAATGGGCTCAAGACCATGTGGCAGTATAATGCGAGAACTGTAGGAATTTTCTTAGCTGTCTCAGTTTTGAAAAAAACATTACATTGAAGCTTGTTTTCACAAAAATAAAGCTCAATAGGACAGACTTTCAGCCTTGCATCTAAATATCCTGGTTTCTGTATATTCACAGAATGTTATATTTGTATTCTAAGACAATTGTTATGCTATTTTTTCTCTCTGTAATTTTTCCTTCCTTAGTGGCATTATTAAAATAATCCGAGATTGTTTTTGTTGTTTATAAATGGATTGCTATTATCTATTCATTTGTGACAAGGTGACAGTATTTATTCATCCAGTGGTTTGCAGATAGAAACTACATAATCTGTTCTTTGTGTTCACTTGAAAAGGTGTGGCTGGACGAGGGCTCCAAGACTGCTGTGTCCTGACTGCTGTTTTCTAGGTCAGAGAGAACTAGGAAGAAGGGAAAGGCTGGGCTTTCTCAGAGAGAGCTGTGCACATGCAGCAGGAACAAGGATGCAGGACAGGCCGAAGATGGAGAGAATCCAGCAAGTGGGAGGGTTTGACAACAAGCAGAAACTGGAAGACTGTTGAGAAGTAAAGGAGGTACGCTGTCAGGTCTCACAGGTGATGGAAGAAACTTCTCAGGTACACAGAAGACTGTAACATTTGCTGAAAATCAAAAAGTTGTTAATTTACAGAAAACAGATAAAGTAAAAGAGCCATCCTCCAATGATATATAGAGGGGAAGGGCAGATGAGTTTATGAATCCCTTTCATTTCTCTGTTGTCTCACTTTAAGACAATTGATGACAATCAATTAAAGGGTTAATTGCTCTGGTTTGTATCATGTTAGTTTCATGCATGTGTCAAGTTCTTTGCCTGCACTACCCACCTGCGGCCAGCCTAAAATTTCCCCAGGAGCCAGAGGCCACGAAGCCAGTGAGAACAGGCATCTGCAGGGCCAGCCATCGCCCTCATGGCGGCCAGGGCCGGCGTGCCAAGTGGTGTGCTGCCAAACCCGCCCCGGCAGGCTGGCTGTAGGCAGCGTGCAGACCGTCTGCGAGGCCGAGCATGCCGTGCCTGTGGTCGTTCCGGGCACAGCCGCTGATTCTCACTGGGGTGCTTGCATGTCACTTTCAGAGCCAGGCACTAAAACCGTACCAGCGAAATTCTTGCATGTCACGTCCAGAGCTAGGCTCTAAAACTGTATCAATGAAATTCTGTTGGTTCTCTCGCTCTCAGGACACTTCTGACTAAAGTCTTGGGATACGGCAACTGTGTTAAACATCCTTCAAACAGCAGTCTGTCTGACTCACGGGCAGGGAAAGGAGAGCGGGGCCGTCGAGGGGAGCAACGCCAACATGGTTGCCACAGCACTGAGCACTGGGACGGCATCCTTCAGCCGCTCGTCCTGGCATCCTCCCTCTGAGCACAGCCGAAAAACGCCCCGGGACTAAAAGCTGGGGTCGGTAACGGACCGAAAAGTTATTGGGGCCTCTCTCTAGCAGCTGTCCGGGCTTCCCAGCCCCTTGGCAGCAGCGAGGAGCCAAATAAATGGGACGCCGAACGCGAAGCCCGCGCTCCCTACGAGGACGGCGGTGAGCCTGAGGCGGCCCCCGCGGGCCCCGCGCCCCGGGGCAGCCCCGGGCCGAGCCGGGCCGTGCCGGGCCGAGGCGTGCAGCCAATGGGCCGAGCGCCGTGCCTGGCAGAGCGGTGACGGCCGGCGCTGGCGGGCTGGTGCGCAGGCGGGGAAGCTGCCTGCCGCGGTCGGAAGGGAAGGAGGGAGGGGAGGGAAGGGAAGGAAGGGGGTGGCTGCGCCGGGCACAGCATGGCTGCCAAGGTAAGGCACCGCGGGCGGGCGGGCGGGCTGGGCGGCGGGGAAGGGGCCGCGGAGGGAGCCCGCCGGCTGCCCCCTCGGGACCGGCCTCGGCGGAGCGCGGCGCCGGCAAGGGCGGAGGGGAAGGGGAGCGGGGAGCGGGGGGAGGCCGCCGGGCGCCCGGCTCCAGGCCTGCGGCGGGACGGGGATGGCGGCGGGGGCGGCCCCGAGCGGCTCCGCGGCCCCGCAGGGCGCCCAGGGAGCCGCGGCGGGGCCCGGTCGCTGCCCGGCCCGGTGCTGCCCGCGCGGCCCCGCGCTGAGGCCTCCGCGCAGCGGCAGCCCCCGCTCGCCTCCTGTGCCCTTCAGCTGTGCCGTGAGCCTGCCCCTCCTCGCTGCTGCGCGCGGCTTGCCGCCAGTTCCGCTTCTCCCTCTTGCATCAGGCGGCCGCTTACCTTCGCGTTGGGCTCTTGTGCTGCTCCCGGAGAAGAAACGCCCGAAATGTTTTAATCGGGTCTTTAATAACACGCTTCCACCCCCTCCCCCCCCCCCCCCCCCCCCAAAAGGCAATTAGCTAGCAGCTGGGTGAAGGCCACGTTAAAAGTAGGTACTCTAATGGCAGATTTAGCTGTGGCACTGCTGTTTCACTAGGCCTAACTTACATAAAATACCATGTAGCCAATACATCTGGTTTTGAATACAGAGACATTTTAAAAAAAAACAGCAGCTCTCGTCCTGCTCTTGTTGAAGCCAGTGATGACACTTAAATTGAAGAAACATCAAAAAGTAAGGCTTGCAGCGGCAAAGCCAAGCAAACACATGCGTGCTCAGACACTGGCTGGAGATCCACGCTCCGGGTCCCATTCAGTAAGTCCGTGACAGAGCTGCTCCGGGCGACATCCAACTCTCTAAGAACTCGGCTTGTCTGAAATACATCCTGCTTTAGTGGGTCGGACAGTACACGATTCCTCTTTGCCATGGTATATGAAATACTCACCCCCCAACCTAATGTTTATTATTAGTGAATCTTAGCAGTCCTATCATGCTTTTTTTATTATTAGTTGCCCGCTGGTCCATACGCACAGCGTATCAGTTCCATCATGAAACTCTTGCTGTAAAAACACTTGAGTCTTCAGTTTACTCAATTTATGAAACATCTGCGTTTTTTTCCTACATCATCTTTCCCTCTCTACAAAGCGGTTCTTAATCTGCAATCCAAATGAACCTATGCTACTCAAATATATTTTTAAAATGCTGTATACATACCTAGTGTTTGTCTAATGAGGTACCCCATGCCACACGTTTGCATGGTGGCCTTTTACTTTGGTTTATCATAGAGGCCAGATCGCCAAAATCTTTCCAACAGCGTGCTGGAAAGGCTAAACGCTTAGGGAGAAACTGGGCTGAATACGGGACGTTTGAGATTACGTCCAGCTTGGCAAAGAGACACCTAATAAGACAAATACTCGGTTGTTACTAGCGTGATAAAGTTCCTTGGTGCATTGCAAGACAGAGATACAGCACTTTGTACTGAAGGTTTTACAGCCCTCAGGTAGCTTCGGAGGAAAGCTTCTACGTGTGGTCTTGAATGACCTATGTTAAAAAAAAAAAAGCAACACATGGTAGAACTGGGAGCAGCTAGAATGGATTAATTATTAAGTTACCTTGGGAGACTTGAAGGGTTTTTATCTTTTTGAGGTGAAATGGTTGCTGTTAAACTGTTAAACACAGATGACTTGCTATTTTTATTGTAGTCAGCGACAAAATGTAAGTAGCGTTTTGTACCCTTAACGGTAACGTCTGAGCTCAGGTTCTGCAAGCACACACATGAATAACTTTGCCACACAAACAGCTTCTGGGCCTGAAGTTATTCACATGTGCTTGCAGGCATGGGCCTTGATTTGTGTTCTAACTTCCTCACTGATGCATCTCAGTAATGTTTGCCTTTTTCACCTCAGCCAAACAATGGACTGGTGAGTTGAATGATTTTTCTAAAATTCCTTTGGTACCTTTTCCTTGCCAGTATCCTGCATGACCGCTTCCTTTAATTTTTTAATTATACCATCTTAGGCATACGAGGCTTTGAAACTGAATGTAATCGTTCTTCACTTGCAAAATTCCACTGTTGACATTTTAAGTGGACTCTAGGAATTCGGTCTGTCAGGAGGAAAACCCAAATGGGATACTGTTAAGGCTGCATAGTTAAGCACTCAGGTATCAAGAAATGGGCAGAGCTTTTTTTGTGTGGAATCTTTAATGTGGATCACAGGGCCATATAATTTTCACCACTGTTACTTAGTGTCATACAACTTATACAGTGTTTATACAGTGTATAAGTTTTTATACCTATTACACGTAAATGGCTTTTGGGAGTCTTTGGAACCATTTTCTGAAAATGTTTTGCAAAAACTTTATAATAAATTATATTTGCGCAAATTTCCAGTGAAAACTATAGTCGAGATGTTTTAGTAGATTTTTACCCCATTGATAACTAAGTTATCGTAACTACTGGCTTCATTCTCTGAACAGAACACAGGCTATGTGGAAAGTCTTTATGGTGGCGCACGTATAGAGCAGTAAGGAACGTGTACACAGTGTCTCATGCTTTATTTCTTCATTTTTGAGTGTTTAACAATGCAAGCACAATGTTTTGTCTGCCCTTTAGTCACATCTAAAAAGACAAGTTACATAATCTAGCTAATGCCACTTGCTATTCATCCGGTGTGTATCTTACAGCTAACTTGACCGTGCCTGTTGAGTGAACGTAAGCCGCCCTGGCTCTCATGCTGGTACAGAGTGCTGGCTGTGGCAGCCGTATCATGCATGTGCAAAGTGCGACTTGGTATCTTTTTAAAAGCCCTACTGCTTGTTAAAATACAAACTTGTTTTCAGGGAGAGGTTCTGAGATAGTTCTCAACGAAACCTGTTCCCACACCTGATTTTGCCTTTGCCACTTTGCTACTTTATCTGTTCAGCTTCAGGCCAGGAAGTGATATTTATAATGGGAGAGAGTATGCATATATATATATATATATATATATATATATAAAACTTTATATTTCATAACCAACAAGCTACGTTAAAAAGCTAAAAATTGTATTAAAGCAAATTCTGAACTTGATTAATTTCCGTAGACTCATTAAAGCTTAGAAACTGTGTAAAACACCGTGGGCTTTGCATGAAAGCACTTGTTCACCATTAAACTTCATCTCTGCTATGGACAGCATGTGAATAAATTTCGGCATTTGTATTGAACCACATAGTACTCATATAGGATAAGATCTTTAAATACTGTGGTATCTCTCTCATTTTCTAATGTAATTCATTTCTGTGCATGTGTTAACTTTCATCCATTGGGCACGTACTGGTTGCCTCAATTATCTAGAATGTCTAAGTTGCTTGTTTAAAAATTACTGTCTTACCAACAAAGTGTAACACAGATGTCACATGCTAAAAAAACTAGTTGTGAAATGACTGTTCGAGTACAGGCATGAACCTTTCATCAGTATCTGGTGGGACTACTTGCATGCTTAATTCTAAGTGCATGCATAAATCTGTTGAAGAACTGAGTGCCTGACTGTCAAAAAATACATCACTAAGGAGGTAAAATAAAGAGATTTGTTGCTGACCTTACCTACATGATGATATTTGGGATGTTTGTAATGCTGGGGAAGGAAACTTTGTTATGCAGTTTTGGTATATTTAACAACTTATTATTCTCTTTCTGCTTGTGTTGGTTTTCTGTTTGTTTGTTTGTTCTGAGCTGTTTTCTGTGGAAGCTGTGTCAGTGGAGTTACGTGTTGTTTCTGGTTACTATCATGTTTACTATTAAAGATCTTAAACCTTGTCATGTCAAAACTGGTTAGCGCCCATCGCAAGCTCCCCGTGTGTCGTGGTGTTCACTAGTCAGACATTTATTTCCCCTGAGGACCCCAGTCACACAAGGTATGTCACCTTGACTGAATTCACTGGAGCTCTGGGAAAGGGCCGTGTCTCAGGCCCTGGCTCCTTAGGCCTTGGGGTCTGGATGAGCAGTGGCTGAAATGTGAACACCATGGCAATAAGATTTGAAAAGAATACGGTTCCAGACGACTCCAAAACTGTTTGATGCTGTTGCAACCATGCCATAAGGGTTATTTTGCTCTCGTGGGTACCCAGCGTGTTCCTTTTGTGCATCATCCAGCTGCATCGTGCCTCTTCATTCAGCTCCTTCTCCCGTGCTCCTTTCCTCGTGCTAGCAGCAGGGTGGGATGTGACTGGGAACAGGCCGAATTCACTTTTCTTGCCCTAGATGATGCCGTTCTTCCTCCAGCAAAACGGTGGAGGAGAATTGCATTGCATGTGGATTTGATGGGCCCTCAGAAGGGAACAGGGGAGGGATCCAATGGGTGCTGAGTCCGCGAGGGGAGTGTGGTCCTTTACAGACAGACGCCAGCCACCCAGCAAGCTCAACGAAACTGCGGGGGAAAGTGGCTGGTGAGTAAGGAGAGAAGAAGCTCTGTTTCCTGGAAGCATCCTCGAGGCTGTGTACTGTAGGCTTAGTAGTGTCATGACGCTTAATTACATCGTGATCACTTCTTTGGACATAATAGTGCAGCGTGAGGTCTAAGTGGAAGTTCCCACTGCTGGTCTGTACGGGCCCAGCAGTGCTTGCTGTCTAAGTTGCCTTTTGGAGCTGTACATAAGCGTGTACGTTCTTAAATTCTTCATGTAGCATGCATGATACTCTTTTTTCCACCTCCCCCCCTCAGAAAAAAATGTGTGTTATTATGCTGCTTAAGACTTTTTACTGTGCCTTGACTTCTTAAGGCACCAGAATTTGCCTGATAAAGGGACACTGAATTTATGTGAGAGTCCTGGTAACTTCTCGCCTCTTCTAAGTGCAGAGTAGCACACGTGATGACTGTGACAGAAAGGAAGAAGGAAGCAGGTGACTTACTCTCCTTTCCCCTCCTCTCCACCATTCTTACGCATTTGGTTTCATTTGGTTTCTTTTACTGCACAGTTCTTTGCTCATGCCATCTACCCTTTTGGGGACAGCTTAATCCCACCAGGTGAGTTATGAGACCCACTGGCAAGAATAATCCCAAGGAGGCAGCCACCCAGGGAGTGACTCTTCTGGAAAAAGTGCAGGGAGCTCCCTTCTGCAGTGAGCGCTGGGGGAGCAGTTACCCTGAAAAGGAGCTTTATTTCTTTGTTCTTTTTTTGTCTTAGATGTGTTTGTCTGTTTTACGTACTCCTGTTTTTTCCCCCTTTCCTTTATCAGAGCAAGGTGGGGGCTGGTTTGTGGATTTGTGTCTTTAATAGGTTAAATGGGATCACATATTGCACCTGCTGGGGGTTTTAACACGTTCTTGAAACTTGCTCTTTTCCTTTCTGGTGTCTCTCTAAGAGCAATTGCAGCATAACCTCACTTCCAGGATAGCTCTGGGAAAGTGCTGCTGGACCCAGCAGTTATGTACACACCCTCACGTGCACCTCTTCCCTTGTGATAGCCACTGAAAAGTATTTTAAGTTATCTGGATCCTGTCACATCAGAACATGAATTCCTCTTTCTATGCAGCTTTGTGTCCCAGCAAGTTAGAGACGCTCTTCAAGGTGTGCTTCAAATGACACGTTAAAGGCATTCTTCCTGACCTTGTAACCTAGACACGCTTACATCCCTGAATGATAACAATGTGTCTTCTGACCAGCTTGTTTAGGCCAATATCTATTTTATTTATCTATGTTGTCCAAGGACTATGAGAAGGAGGTATGTGATACTGTATTTCCTGGAAGATGGCATGAATGTGCTGCTTAATTTTAGCTTCAGCGTTGCTTTTGGTCTGTGGAATTGCTGCTGCTTTGGCTATAGAATGGCTCGACAGTGCTGAATAGACCCTGTATGTTTGTGTGGCACCAAACCTAAGCTTGTGTAAGGCTTCTGGGCCCTTCTGCAATAATGCTGTTTTGCTTGAGCTGCTGCACAGCCTTCAGAAACGTAGCAGCTGATGTTTTATGGTGCTAGATAACTGTAGCTAGTAAGATGTAAGGTTGCATAATTTCTGGTGCATTCCCTTTCTGGAAAGTATCTGTATCTCAGGCATTTGTAGGGAGATAAAGAGGTCCTTATAAAAATACTCTATCTTCGATTGCCTTGGAATAAAGCAATTTCAGCCGAAGCTTTGTTAAAACACTTAAAGGAACACTGCAAATGCATTTTTCATAACATTTTAAAATAATTTCATGCTATTTACCATACCTTAGAAACGTGCAATTGCAATTATGTTCTTTACCAAAAATGTTACCCGGCCTGCACAAAACCCAGTGTGTTAAAGGATGAAATTGCTCATAGGGAGTGGGTTGTTGGCATTTTTCTTTTTCTCTAAAGAGAGAGGGAATAAAAAGAAACATTTGAGAGAATGGAGGTGTGCACACATGTACGCCAAACTACATACATTTAGAGAAGAAACAGAAGAAATAGAGCTTGTCACAAGCCTGACGACGACAAATTCCTCTTGCTGGATACTTGTGAGGTGCCTAAGCTCGGCTGCTGGAGTCTTGCTTTTGATGTCCTGCAGCCTGAGGCGCTCTGTGAGAACTGCTCCCTTGCTGGCTCACTCTTGGGGTCTCCCTGCAGCTCTGCCTGGCTCACGGGCTCACCTCTTGGTCCTGTGTAAAGTAGAGCCTGGAATTCAGGCAGGGAATGCCTTTTGGCCTTCTCTAGATCAAGACCTCCATGCCTAACTGTTAGCCATTTGGCTTTGGCAGGAGAATAAGGAAACTATCAGAGGCGTCCAGGACCAGGTATCAGCAGCAGCCAGCGTGCTGAGCAGTGGGCATCTCAGCTAGCTCGTGGGGAATAACAAGATAAGGACGTCCTAGGAAGATCTTCAAGGAGCAAGCCTTGCATCTCTATTTCAGGCGGGGGTGCTTTGTAGTTAGCCACACGAGGACTGGGGTAGTAGGAGGGCAGGCCAGGACCCGCTCAGCTGCTGGCACTGGGGGCACCCGGCTGGGAGGGGAGGTTTGCGATCTCTGGTGCCACCAAGCTTCTGCATTTTGCATGCCTGACGCCTCGGCCTGCCACGCTTTTGGGGGGCTGCTGTGCGTGGTGCTTGGCGCAGTTTTGGCAGCGCACGCGCGATGTGCCCCGCGCATGGCTCCTGGCTGGAGCGGGGATCCGACATGTCTGCCCCTGCGCAGTCAGGGCTGCGGCCCTGCCGGCTCTGCACTCCGGTGGGGCTTTGGCAATCCTGAAATTCTTAAAACTGCATTTTGGCTCGTGGATGGACCGTGTTTTGCATCATGCTCTGACCGGTAGTGGAGTGTGCTAATGGATCTGGCCCTCAGAGGCTGAGCAAAGTGGATTTTGCAAATAGACAAACAAGCATTTCATTTGGGGAGAGAGCACTGAGGTGGGCAGGCTTCTGGCCAGACAGCCAAACCTTTCAAAAACATTTTAAAAATCATCGTAGTGTCATCACTACCACACAGTTTAGGAGGTTGTCAGTTCATTTTTGGAGTCCTCAGCTAAGCTGGCCCAGGCCTCGGGGCCTGGTTTGTCGCCTGGCAGTGCCTCCGCTCTGATGCCAGGACTGAACCCGCGGTGGCAGTTCTGCCGGTAGGGAGGTGCCCCTTGGCTCGCTGAGATACCTGCGTGCCTCCTGAACCTCCAGGCCATGGTGTTTTACAAGCCAGCCTAACCCTGAAGCTGCCATTCGCCTTGGATATTATTACTAAGCGCTTAGTAGCACTACGTGGGTAATGTAATGGCGCCGCGGTGAATAACCGCCTTGGCACAAAGTAGGTACCTGTTTGTTTGTTTGGTTGGTGGTGTTTTTTGTTCAGTTTGCTTTAGGTCAGATCTGTTCCCTAATACAGCTCACAGTAAAACAGCACAGAGAGCAGCTTGGCTGGTGTGATGGCATCCTCGGATGGAGCTCCGAGTACAGAAACAGCTCCAGCTGGAGTCCTGCAAGGAGTTAGGTCTTGTGTGTGTCTTGTGTAACAGCCATAGGTCTATTTACTGCCTTGTTCTTTTTTTATTTTTTTATTTTTTTTATGTTTTCCTCTGCTCAGTAGAGAAATGAGAAGGATTTTTTTTTTGTTTTGTTTTGTTACCAAAATTAGATCTGTCCTGTTTTCTGTGGATCAGGCAACTCATTTGTTGACAGCCCCTCCTGCTTGGCTCATGATGAGGTAACTGTACAGGTGCCAGGGCTTTTTTTACTTCACGTGAGATGCACAGGGCAAGAATGTAGCCCTGGGGATGTAATGGTAAGTTCTGCATGGACAAAACTGAGGTTGTCACAGAACTAGTTGCTCAGCTCATGTCCCTAGCATTTAGCTGAATGCCGGTGGGCATCAATTAGACTTAATCTTTAGAAGAGCAAAAGTAAAAAAATTGAACTGAAACACCAAGAAACTTTCCTCTTAAACATTTATATTAGATTATTCGGAAGTCTTTTGTCCTGTTTTCTCTCTGTAGCCCAGTAACTGCACTCACAGGAACATCTTTCAAAGGAAAATTTTGACATGAATTTTCCACAGAAGCAAAAATAAAAAACAAGACTGCCCTTGTTGCGTTTTTGTTTTTAAGGGTGTCTCTCTGGTTGGCTTGTTTGTATATTCGAATGTGAACTGACTTTGCTGTGGAAGGAATAACTACTGCCTTTTAGGCAAGTTTACAGCTGCATTTCCCTTGATTAGCCTAGCAGGTTCCTACACATTTTTCTGACAATGCTGATCGGCTCTAGCTCAACACCGAGGGAAATACCACACAGAAGACAACTGCAGTCATAGCCAGTAGGTATGAGGCGTGGTGAAATCTTAGCTCTCTTTTTTCTCCCTTTGGAAATGTGGGAGAATAGCCCAGCAGTGAGGATGATGAAATCGTGCACGTGATACAATAAACTCTGGTGTTTTTTGTTTTTTTTTCCTTAGCTTGGTAGTTTTTGAAGTACTCATAACACATTTGAATTGCTAGGCACTGTGGTCTTTTCTGAATTATCCATATTAAAATGTATAAAGGTCAAAATTAAAAATCTAGTTACAATGAGACTGGGTTTTAGGTTACTGTTTGCCTTTATGGCCATGAACTCCATATACGCTTAGTCCCACTGTCTACCATCCCCAATAGTTAGCATAACTATTTGCTTTGTTCATCCCTTCTGCAGGAGACCCAATCTCAAAAACTTTGGACCAGGGCTGAAGGGAGAGGAGGTGTGTGTCCCTCTGGGAGTTTGTGCTGGGGGTTTTTATGGGAGTCACAGCCCTGTCCATGGTGTTTGGGGCTCTGAATCATTAGGTTGGCAATATAAGCCTTTCTGCTTGTACCAGCTGATATTTACATAGGCATTATTGCTAGCTGTTTCTTGGATGCTCTTTAGGTACTTTTATTTTCTTTCTGGTTTTGGCTGGTTTTAGATCTCCAGATTTTGTTATTGTAGCTTTTATTTTATTTATTTATTTTTTAATCATATCATAGAAAACTTACCTGGTCTGACTATATCGTAATAAATAGTATGTCTGCAAGTTAGGATTGCTTTAGTTAGTCTAAAATCTGGTTCCATTCCTAAGTGACACATATTCTTTGTCCTCCACATCTCCAGTGTATGGGATAGAGGGGACTTCTTTTCCCCAGCAGCCTTTCTTGTGCCTGACAGCCTGCTCTCCTCATCAAGCAGTTGAGTTTACTAAATTTAGATGTAGGTTTTTGGGGGGTCTGGGACTTTTGATTGCTTTTGCACCAAAATCTTAGCTATGGAAGCTGAGAAGGTGAGACAATTCTGGTTCTCACCCAAGCTCTCAATCAAGCAGTGTCGAAATAGCTTCTCATTTTCAGTAGCTGTAGATTTTTGTATGAGCCTATCTCGTCTCCTAGGCCTTTCCAAATTTTCAATGTTCTTACTGTTAATAGTCCAGCTGGCTCTGGTGGCAGTGAACAGGACCGATGACCACCCTTGAAAGTGTTACTTCTTGCTCCACAAACGGTCCTTATGACAGGCTTGAAGACTTCTCAGCCATTTGAGTACTGTTTGAATTACTACTCTGGTTAAAACTAGGAGAAAATAGTGAGAAAAAAAGCTGCATCTTACTGCATAGTTTAGTTAATTCTGCCGTATTGTGGAGAGAAGCACACAGAGATATGCCTGCCTTCATTCAGGCATGTAGGATCATCTGCTTTTTGAAGTGCGGTGCTTCACTGAGCGCAGGTAAAGGCTGCACTGCTCCAGCACCTCCACTCTAAACGTTAGCTCTCTGAGAAGTATCAGCAAAGCCGGTATCAGGTAAGCAGGGAGGCAAGCAGTTAATGGTACAGCATGAACTGAAGATGAGTCTTTGAAAAAGTGACCTTTTTATAGCACATTAGATGCTTTTTAACCAGTGTATGTCATTGTCTAAAAGGTGCAAGAACACAGGTAACTGACCTGCTGTGGGGTAGCTTTGGGTAAACCAGCAGCAATAATCCTAGAACTGTAGTTATCTCCACAACTATTGGTAGGTCTTCCATTCGAAACAAAAATATTAAGAAGATACTTCTTAATAAGAAATTAATTTAAAAAATACATTTTTTCAGTCTCCAGCTGTAAATTAGTCCATATGGAAGTATTATACCCTCAAAGTATTAACATCTGGTTTAAATATCTATATATTATATATATAATATATATTTATATATAATATATATTTATATATAATATATTTTATATATATATAAAATCAATATAAAAACTTCAAGGACTTTAAAGGCTATTTTTGCAATTATGGGGACATACCAGAACAGTAAGTAATATGTGCGCTTTGTACAACCATGATTTTGATGTCCTTGAAGATTAGGGCAATTGACGAATTGTGAAGAGCAACCATCAGTCCAAAGCTAGAACATAGAAGAAGGTGCTGTGTGGCTGGATGACCATAGTTATTCGCCAGCCTTATGAATAGGTAGCTGACTATTTTTTCTTCCTCCTCCTTTGGAAGCATCTATATTAGCGTCCCTGCGTATTAAAGCATTGGCTGTTGAGATAAACAGCCACTGAGGAAATTTAAAGCATAGTATCTCAGAGCAGTTGTGAAGCTGCGGAGGGAGGGAATGGGGTATCAAAGTCTGAATTTTTCTGATACAGCTGAACAAATTGATCTTAGATTGAAAAGTTTAGGAGAAGGATGAGAATAGTGATATGTCGTATTTGAATTCAATTTATTTCCTGAAATACAAATTATTTCCCCCCCATTTCTGACACTGTAATGATGTTGACACTTCGTAAGTTAAACCCATAAGAAATTGATTAGCCGGAATTCAGATTTGTTGTGTAAAATTCTGTTGAACGCTGATTTTTTCGGCTCTGTGCTCAATTTTATATTTATCTTTTCACATAATTCAGTTTCTGCAGCTGAATGTTACCTGATCTTTATTCACTGAAGATTTTAAAACGTTCTTTCCTGGAACTGAGCTTCATTTCCATCTGAGAGAATAAGTTTAAACTTATCACAAAATAGAAGGTTCAAAAAAGGCTCGTTGGCAGGTTGGAGTCTTTCTTTAGTGCCGGCTTTGCAAGGAGACAAGGAGAGAACAACATCTAGCATGCTCTGTTCTTTTGTTTTTCTTTCTGACATCGCACACTGGGAAAAAATATCTGTAGATTTGAGAATATGGAGTCATAGAAGGGCACACATTTTTCTACCTTCTTCCTGATAGTGTTTGCATACTGCCTGAAAGTGCACTTAGTCAACAGCGGAGGATGCTTTCACGAGGATGATCCTGAGCCAAATGCCAATCATCCCACCAGTAGGAGGAAGAAATTGTAATTGTCTTCATATTTAAGTTGCTGGGTTTTATCCCAACTTCTCTGAACTCTCTCAGCCAATAGAACTGTCAGGGCTTTTTTTTTTTTTTCTCTTTTTTTTTTTTTCCAGTCAATGGATATTTAATTCTGGGAAGTTAGCAAATGTGCCCATTTAATCTAAGTAAAGCAGTAAAGTAGAATAATTCTTGTAAGGAATAAATTAGAGCAAATTATTCAGTGTTGGAGTAGCTTGAGCTGCATCTGACTGCATCTTTCATCAAAGACTGATAGCTTTGCAGTTAATCAAAATGCAGGTAACTTCTCCAAAACATAAAAAGCCATCAGCAGGATCATGACACACAAATTCTGTGTCTGTGCAAGCAACCCTGGCTGGGAGGTCTGCATTCAGATGTGTGCGTGGTGCAACACAGGCCTCCAAATCAGAGTGTGCATATAAATATGTATAAAGTGCGTGTATATGCATAGCGCAGCCCTCTCAGGCCTCCCGCATTGAGAAAGGAGATCTTCTGCCTTATTATTTCTTTCTGCTTCTGCGTATTTGCGGCATTTTTTTCTGCAGCTCTTTTCCACCAGCTAGCTGTGGCAGCTTCTTAGCTGAGTCCCTGGACTGGCATGTGATGTTACAGAGCAGGAGAGGGACTAGGATTTGCCCGCTCTCGGCAGCGGGGCAGGAGGCTCCCTCCTGAAGGAGCTGATTGAGAGGTACGTTGTGCAGTAGCAGCCGAGCGTTATCATCTGTCCCTTGCTCTGTGACTTTCCTGTCGCATCCATCCATCGCACGACCTGTTACCTAGGTCTAATTTGGAGATAGAAGAAAATAGGTCTGAAAATTAACATTACTGAGCAAACAGCGGGCCATTTGTTATTGTAGTCATCTTTCTGTGCCTTGGAAACATGACCCGTTTCTACTCTTCCCCGAATCCCTGGCTACTAAAACCTCCTGGTCACATGCTCTGTGATTGTAGGGCTTTATCATGTTTGACAACTCCTGCTTGATGGAACATCATGGATTTAACAGATCTTTGGCAGAAGAAACCTTTAAGCAAGGCACCGAGTATGAAAAGCCATTAGAAAAAAAAGCGGCATGTAAAAATACCGTGTCTGGCTGATTCCTGCTCTCAGCCCATTGTGCAGGCTGAATCTGACTAGAGAAATCTTCACGTGTTTAGGGGAAGAAATTTTTGAATAATTTCACATTTCCATTAAAATAGTTTTTGTCACTGACATCAAGTCAGCCTTCCTCCTCCCTGTCACTTCACCTGTCTAACGCTGCTTGCCATTGTGTGTCAGTCTAACTGGAAACTACTTTGTAAAGATCATGAATTAGTCCCATGTTGATGCTGTTCAAAAGGAAGAAAAACATGGCAACAACAAACTTTCCGCAGTTGCTTTTAACTCCATTCACATGCCTGAATCACTTGATCTGCATCTTTTCTTTCAAGATTGACTGGTGTGAAGCAGCGGATGTGGTCCTTCCTGCTCTCTGAGGCTGTACTGCAGAAGTTTCGGACTTCTCCTTTCCTCTCACAGTAAAGAGAGTGAGACTAACCCTAACCTCTTGCAGCTGGCTTTCGATGCTCCATTACCTGCAACGTGTAGATTCGGTATTTCAGTTATGAGTAACCCAAGCCAGAATACGTAACTCTGAAGTGTGTAACCATTCAACTCAAATACTGTATAATTAACGCAGCAAATAACGGTTCCTTATTTTATATGCCGTTGACAAGGATGGTAAACCAGCTTTTTCCCTTTTTCTTGTGGATGTGTGGGGAGGGAAGGAGGAAAAGAGGGAACTGAACGTTTGAAAAATGATGGAAACAGCGTAGTATGTAGAACAAGACTTTCAAATGCATTATTTTCTTTTTTAGACAGTTTTATACGCAATCGGTGTCTACAGTTCTTGTGTGGCTTAGAAAGCACAGGGGTACTTTGTGCTGCGTGTGACCCAGAGTTTGTTTAAATAAAGTTATATTCTGACGAACAAAGGATTCTATAACAAAAACTAGTGTAAGCTCTCCTGGCTGTTCTGTTCACTGTTTGAAGGCTTCCCGGGCTGGCACAGTTTGTGAAAGCCGCGAGGAGTAACCGCAGTTTGATCGCCTGGTGTTTTCATGAGGCAGAGCATCAGTTTTTGCATTTCTAAGGCCTGGATCAACTGGCCAGAAAGGTTATTTGGGAGTTTTACCGTGTTTACGTCAGTCAGTGGTAGAAGGGAACCGCATCGTTGGCCGATACCAGCAGCATATTGTGGGATGGCAGACGCTGCTATCATGTCAGGGTCCTGAGTCCAGCGAGGCCAAGGAGCGAAACAGATCAACTCCTGGGTACTGAGACGGTGAAGCAATAGTGCTGGAATTTCTCTCCTGTCTTGCGTTCTCTTCCATGTTTCATTTTGTATTTTTAGATTTTAGTTTAACTGCAACATTCCCAAAGAAAAAGGAAATCCTTTCAGATTCCAATCAGAATGATTTAATTCGGTTTTTCTCTCTGCTAAAGATGCCTATTTGAAAGTAATTTTAGGATTTTTTTTTGTTTTTATTTTGTTTCCTGTCTTTAAATCAGAGTACTCAGTTTGACGTCATCATGATTTCCACAGCAACCAAATGATCTCATAAAAATACCGTGATGTGACCATGCAGCACAAGTAAATGTAATGTTTTAATGAAACAGCTGTGGCTTTATGCAAATATATGTAATAACACAGACTCACTGAGGAGAAGCCAAATCGTGCAAGCTAAAATCAGAATTGATTCTAATTAAAATGTATTAAAATGCTGGAAGTGTTTCCCCAGTTTCTTAAGGAGAGATGAGAGGTTTTGAATTGTTGTTGTCAGGTATCTTACAACTGTTGCAAATTTTGTAAAGTTATTGCGAACTCTTTAATAATTTTGGCCAAGTTGCTGCAAGTCACCAATGGATCAACCTTTGGTAATACAATATCTGCCTTACATGACCGATTTAGATCTTTTGATATTCACACATGAACCTCAAAATTATTTCCAAGTACACTTTTTGCTAGCTGGAGTCCTCTGTGCAGGCCCTTATCAAGAAGGAAGGTCACGTTCCCACAGTAGCCTGTAGCAGCCATGTAATCTGCCAATATTTAAGCAGCAACAATTTGGTTATTGTTAATACCGAAGATGATAATTGTAGAAGAAAGTGTTAAAATTCCTTTACTTTGTAATTGTCTTCAGGGAGGTGATCGAATAGTTTGAAACCCATGTGGTGGGATTTGGACAAACTGGACACCAGTGCTTGCAGGAGAAAAGTATATCTGCACGCTCATATTTAATATGTGTACTTTGAGATTGCAGGTGAAAATCTGTAAGGGGTGTTGTGATTGAAAAGCCCAGATTTGCCATGGTCAGAGGCTGACTAGCATGTTCAGCCTGGAGGGCAGGTAATTGCTGTCATTCTTCCAGCTCTCACAGAGCACAGGCATGCCCAGTGCTCCACTGTGCGGAGTGCTGTCCAGGTAAAAAGGAGAGGGGGGATACAAAGGCTCTGTGCTTTTTTTTTTTTCTTTTCCCTTCTCATAGTTCAGTAGCACAGTGTTATTATTTGCCCAAGTACCTGTTGGAATGCTGCTGCTTTTTTTGTTAGCTATGAGGAAAGGTTCCTGACTACAGGACTGAAGATTTTCTTTGAGTCCCATCATTTATAGCCTTCCAGAAGTTTGCTTTGTGCGTGTGATGCTGTCTGTTTCCATTATGCAGTTGTCTTTTGTTCTTTTAAAGATTGTAGAACTGGATCCATGCATACATAGGGATTCATGCCCACTCCCACACCCTTCCCAGTTCTCTGAGCTACTGAGGTGTAGCATTTTGAATAGAGTTGAATAGATGGATGTGGTTATAAATAGGAGCTTGGAAAGTGAACTTCTGTGTTCAAAGAAGAAAACACAACACTGAAACAAAATACATTTACCTGTCAGTTATTCCTGCATAATTCCTGTCACACAATTATTAGTCAAGACATGAAATGTATAGGAACTTTTCTCCAGCTCATCGCCTCTTTCATGTACTCACGAGTGTGAAGTCACAAATAACAGCAGCTACTCTCACAATACCTTCAGCTTGACCTTTCCGTAAGTATATAGCCACATCCATATAATGCTTTCTTATTTCTTTATAATCACAGAATTACGAGTTACCTAAAAGCAGAGCATTTTGTGTTGATACCCCTCTATGGCGCTGCTGTCCATTGCACATGGACACTTCACGTTCCTTCACACTGTTCGGGGTGTCTGTGACTGCCATTATTCTCTGGCAAAACAGAGTGCCAGGTAAAATTCATGTTGCCCTAACAGTCTGCCACTTCTTGTTGAGTTTTGAGTGATACGGGTGTCTGTTTTTCTGCTGCTTCCAGGAACTCATTTTGGTCTTGCTGTTACACTGGAGAATTTTGCTACCCTTTTTGTCTTTGTGTTAAACACCTCTTTTCCTGCTCAACATAAGCCCATAAGCCTGAGCTTTAGCTCTAGAAAGCGAATTGCTAGCGCTGGGATAACTGCTTTTGGGAGCTGAACGTGAGGGTGATGTCGTCCTGAGCTTATGGTCAGTGCACTGGTTGTGCAACAGCACTGTTGTAAGTCAACAAGCCCTGGGAGAACCAAAAGGTAAAGTCTATAAACTGGACCGAGGGAGCTGCCAAAGACATGTTAGCAGGCTGATATTTGTCATGCTTAGGTGTGCCTCCAGTTCCGAAAGGAAGCAAAAGGGAGAGCAAAGTCACAGTAGTAGCATCCATCATAATTCGTTCACATGTGGTGAGCAGGAGAGGGGGATTTTTGAAGAATGCACGTGAGTTGATGAAAAGGTCATTTGACCATTATCATTTGGAAACAAACTGGTTGTTTTTGTTGAAGAACCCCTGATATATCTCATGTGCAATTACTGCATTTGTTCAAGTGAGCGGTGATCTCTAGTTTAAGAGTCAGTGAGAAATGTTAATAGTAAGTAATGCCATAATAAAACAGCTTGCTTGTGGATCTTCGGATTGCAATACTGAAGGTCATCCCAGTAAAAATGTGTTGTAGAAGAGGTATGAGACAATTCGGAATACTGCTTTGAGGAAGAAGATGGACTGATGAGCACTTTATGGTAGGTGGAGAAAGTGATGGAAGAGCTGACCTTTCTCTCCTAGCAACATGAAAAGTTGAAGAGAGATTTCATTTTTTCACAGAGTTGTTTCCAGCTTCAGTTTCTCACTGCAGTATAGCGCTTCACATTGTATCATAGGAATTACAGCAATTGCTTCTTTGTCCTAGTCCGAAGGCTGACTACCAACTAATAGTCTGGTTTGTTCCTAACTGTATCTTCTAGTATGTGCTTAAATTTTGAAATGGATAGTACTGGTTGCATTGTGATGCTTTTCCCTTTTGCTAAACATTTTTTGCAGAGCGATGACTGTGCCTAGCTATTTTTACCTTAATATTGGGCCAGCTGTATGGTCCTTCTGTTTTTCAGGCCTTTAATTTAAGAAACCTGTAGAAGTACAGTCTTGAATGCCTTTTAACAAAGAAATAATTAGCTATTCTTTGAAATTCTTGTACTAATTTTCCGTAAGATATTTACTACTCCCACCTTTGTTTCTGCACTTATTTGGAAGCATTTGAGGAACTGGACAAGTTACGTATTTGCAAGGAGACGAGCATTTTCCTGGGTGCATGTCCACTGTATGTTGGTCCCGTGATCGGTTTGTATATAAAAACACTATCATTTATTGGGAATGTCCTTATGCAAGAACCAGCTTACAAACAAGCCAGCTGCAGTTGCTTTGGGACTTTGAAGGTAGGATCAAAGGTAGCAGGTAATTGCCCAATAAAGTAGATCTGCTAGCTTTGATGCACTTGGGGAAGTGAGGCTTCCACTTACCCTGGTGCTGAAGCTGGACTGGGAATTGTCCAGAGATTTGTAATTGTGACAGATTGAAGATGGATAAGAATAGTTTGGCTTGAGATTTGCTGTCTCTATCAGCTAGCATTGTTTTTTCTCCTTCAGCACGGTGGGAGGTAGGCTCAGCACAACTCTCCAGTTTCAGGAGTTTAGTCGGTAGCTTTGCATACCAGATCAGCCTGTAGAATCCAAGAAGACTTTGTTGATTAGCATTAACAGTTCTTTTTCTTAGCTTGATGGTCAACCTTAGGTGTTACTAGACAAAGGAATACAGTAACTGCTACTTGGATTGGTAAGCCTAAACTTCTGCAGAATATAACTGTAAGCCCAGTATGTTCAACTCTTGAGGACGAAAGCTGTTTTTAGAAAATATTTTTTTTGTCTTAAGGCTGACCGTGTTCTCACCGATCAGACTGAATGTAATAGGACTACCTGCTTAGTACTTATCAGCTTCTCTGACTTTACTTCTTACCCTAACCCTTGGACAGGTATACCAAGTGCTATCTGATTGTATTTTCCTAGGAGAGAGATGCAGCGTACTATGAAGGAGGTCTGGCGAGAGGGTTGCTTTGATCCAGCATGCTGTGCCAGCTCTCTTTGCGGTTGTCTGGTTCCCTGCTCAGTGAGTTGGTCCACATCTTGCCCGCAGACTTCCCAGTATTGCTGAATTCTGCACAGATGGCTTTCCATTTCAGATCGCAGTCAAGTCCTTTTGCTTGGAGTCTGTGCAGAAAGAATGACAGTGCTTTTATTGAGGTGAGAATAGGCAGAAACATGTTGGGCTAATGGAAAATGATGACTGGGGAAGCTGAAATAAGAAACAGTGCCCTGACAGATGTTGGTGCAGAACACTGCTTACGATGCTGTGTGTGATAAGGGAGAGTGACCAAAAAGAGTTGCTAGGTTAGAAGAGTTTTTGTGTGTGTTTGTGTTAACATTAGTGGAAACGTGGAAGAAGAATGTTTCTCATCTATGTAAGCAAGTCAGATGTATCAAGATTAAAACTTGGGTGTTGTTTCAGCATAATACTTACACAGTATTAAGAGACTTCTAGTGTGAATTCAGACTTGGTGAGCAGCTGCATTTTACCTGGTTTCTGATATTCCAGTCATTCATTTAAACAAGAATGTAAGGTCAAACCCTCCTTTGGAGCTGCACATTTTGAGTGTATATGTGCACTTTTAGCCAAAAGGAAAGGTTATGATGATCTAATCTGACCTCTTACATAAACTGGGCCACATGTGTTTAAGTCTTACAGGTGGACTCAATAACTTGTGAGGAAACTGAAGAATATCTCTAGAAGACATGAGGTTTCAATCTTGGCTTGAGGACTTTTAGTGGTGCAGAGTACATCGTGTTCTGCAGTCATGTTTAAGAATGGAAGTACTTTAAAAAAAGTACTCCTAATTTCAACACGATGCTACCAGAGTCTGTGATCATTTCTAAGGCCTTTCAGTAAACATCTCTCAGTACGTGCTTGTAGATAGCGTGCTCTAGAATTAATTAAACTGAGCTCGGCAGTGAGGCGGCCCTGCCACAACTCCAGTTTTGTGCTTGAAGAAGAGCTGCTCGCCAGCCTCTTACCTGCTTGGAGTCAGGAGCTTTTAAAGACAACGAGGTAGAGAGGAGCATCTTCACCTTCGTCAACTTTCTCCTTCCCACCCAAGCTGTGTTGAAGTTAAACTGTGAGGAAGAAAGCTGTTTCTCTCTTAATCTTTGATTGGGACTTCCTGTTGCTGGGACTTGCTGTAATACTGTAGCAAATCCCAGTTCTTGGATCCCTATCACTTTTCTACTTTTCTACACTTCTCTACATCCAAATGGTGTCTGCTAAAGTGATCTTTTTACTGTGATGATGATTAGTTCAGATGTTTTCATATTTACCATTGGGATAATGCTATATTGGCATTATTAATTCTAATTTTCGTGTCCTTTTTCTTGTTGCCCATGTCATTCTTCTTTCCTGAGTGAAGCACAGTCCTTTTGTACCTTTTGATATCATATACCATTTGACAACTTGTTCCTTAACTTGTTCCTTCTGTCTTATGTATGGCAAATATATCAACAGAGTTGACTGGAAACTTAATATAGTTTTAATTGATTTTGGGTTCTATTTCCTTGCATTGTTTTACAGTTAAATATTCGTGGAAAGAATCTGTTTTCATTTGTTTTTGAGGGTGGAAGGGAGTCTGAAAAAGTATGTCAATGTAAATCGAGCATAAGTCAACAAGGAGAAAAGATCTCCACTGGAGAAAACTGAGTGCACCCTCAGCAAGTTTGCTGATGGCACCAAGCTGTGTGGTGCAGTTGACACGCTGGAGGGAAGGGATGACATCCAGAGGGACCTGGACAGGCTTGAGAAGCGGGCCTGTGCGAACCTCATGAGGTTCAACAAGGCCAAGTGCAAGGTCCTGCACCGGGGCCAGGGCAATCCCAATCACAAATACGGGCTGGGTGGAGAATGGATTGAGAGCAGCCCTGAGAAGGACCTGGGGGTGTTGGTGGATGAGAAGCTCAATATGAGCCAGCAACATGTGCTTGCAGCCCAAAGAAAGCCAACCGTGTCCTGGGCTGCATCAAAAGCAGCGTGGGCAGCAGGGTGAGGGAGGGGATTCTGCCCCTCTGCTCTGCTCTCGTGAGACCCCACCTGGAGCCCTGCGTTCTGCTCTGGGGCCCCCAGCACAGGAAGGACATGGACCTGTTGGAGCAGGTCCAGAGGAGGGCCATGAGGACGATCAGAGGGCTGGAGCACCTCTCCTGTGAAGACAGGCTGAGGGAGCTGGGTTGTTCAGCCTGGAGAACAGAAGGCTCTGGGGAGGCCTTACAGCGGCCTGCCAGTACCTAAAGAGGGCCTGCAGGAAAGCTGGGGAGGGACTCTGTGTCAGGGGGTGTAGTGATAGGACAAGGAGTAATGGCTTTAAACTAAAAGAGGGGAGCTTTAGATTAGATGTTATGAGGAACTTCTCCACAATGAGGGTGGTGAGGCCCTGGCACGGGCTGCCCAGAGAAGCTGTGGATGCCCCATCCCTGGAGGTGTTCAAGGCCAGGCTGGATGGGGCTTTGGGCAACCTGGTCTGGTGGGAGGTGTCCCTGCCCATGGCAGGGGGGTGGAACTGGGTGATCTTTAAGGTCCCTTCCAACCCAAACCATTCTGTAATTCTATGAAAATGGCCTGAAATTAAGATCCATGTGCAATAAGTCCAAGAATACGAACAGCTCCAGCATGTGAATCAACCTGCGTGTTGCTGTCCCTCATTTAAAGAGCTTTCCCTTTCTCTGTGCTCCCTGTGTCTCCCTTTGCTGAACAGTATTGCAAATGGAAGAGCTTAGGCATTTTTAGTTCTGTTCTTATACTGTGTGTGGTATGCAGTGCTGGCTGGTTTTTCTTACCTGTCATGTATCCACCTTAGGAATGAAAATCCCTGTTTATGTTTTCTGTACGTTAGCCCAGTCTCTTCTGTAGCATGTCCTGACTTTGCTATAATTTCTGTATGCTGTGCTGTCTTTTTTTTTTTTTTTAAATAAATGTTAGTCGTTGGAAAGCTTTCTTCACTAAGCCTTACTTAATAAATAGTTTTTTTTTTTTTCTCAAGTGATAATGTCTGTTACAAAACATCTTTTTGTGAAGAGCAACAATAAACCTTATTTCCCTCAGGCCTGTTCTATCAAATGCCTCCTCACACAATTAAAGAGATGTCACGTCTATCAGCTCCTAGCTGGTTTTATCCCAGGCTGGATTTGGCTTTACGGTGAGAAAACAGAGTAAAATAGATACCTTCTTCCAGTAACAAAACATGTCATGTAGACCAGCTGTGTGAATGTTGAAACATCACCTGAAGGAGAAGCAGCTTGTGCCTGTGGGGCAGTGCTGCTCAGCTAGCTGTTGGCTCGCAGCGCCCCTGAGCTCTCCTTCAGCTGCTTGCAGAACCAGGAGCAGTTTTCAGAGTGGTCCTGAAAGCAGCGCTTTGACCTTGTCCAGAAGGGAAATCTGCTAGCAATGTCCGGTGTCAGGATTAGTTCTTGTGTGTGTGTGTGCAGCCTGAGCTTAGCCCGCAGCAGAGTATGGATGGAAGGCTGAATTCAGTATTTCTCTTAGCACTGGTAGAGCTGCACTGGCATCAGCCTTTCTGAGCTGGGTCATAATGTCATGGAGGATCTTTTCGTTGCTTGGGATCACATAGACCTTTCAAAGCAGCAGTTTGGTGGGTGATGCACTAACAAACCCATTATGGAGTGGTAGCCATCCCATTCCTCGCCTGTTTCCCAGGAAATAGGAAAATGTGGAAATAGGTTGTGGGAAGTGCAGGGAAGCCATGGTCTGCAGCCACCGCTTGGGCCTCTGTGCATTCACTGATCTGACCGCCTTCAGCCTCTCTTTTAGTACATGCTTTCAAAAAAACTTGCTGTTAACAAAATATATATATATATATATATATATATAACCAAAAGGGGGCTGAAAAATGGCAGATGGACCGTAAGCATGTTTTTGTCTCAGGTTTCCCAAGGTTTTTATATAAGGGAAATCAAAACAAAAATTAGTGAAAGTACAATTATCAGCGTGTACCCATTTCCTTTGGTCTTCTCATCCCTGTGATCTTCTCATCCCTGGTTTCTTTATGCTTAGATTTCTGGGACAGTGTAAAACTTTTAAGGTGGATGAAAAGTGATCCTGATAGTATTTTTAATAGATACAGATGTTTGAGGTATCTTTTGTTTACCCATGTAGAGGTAAGATTCAGTGCTGCAGCAGTATAGAAATGTTGTGTTTTTTTTTTTTCCCTCCACAAAGCTCCCGGTACCTCTAGAGTACTGGATTTTCGCAAATGGGGTTAAAGTAAATGTCTGCTTATTACACACTGAGTATATTTAGAACAGCTTGTACTGTAGAAAATACACATTTTTAGTTTCCCAGCTTCACAATTATACTTTGATTTTTTGCAACTGCCTCCACACAGATTTCTGTGCAAACGCAGAATCAGAACTCCAGCTAAGGATTTTGTCAGTCAAGTCCTAGTATAACTTCAGGTGTGATTTTTCTTTCTTTCTTTCTTTTTTTTTTTTTAAGTATACATAAGAATCCCTTTTCATATAGTTTTCTTAAAATATTCCATGTTATTTTGGTATTTTTTCTGGCTTTTATTTTTTAGTTTTTCAAAGACCCATTTAGGGTGAGGAAAACCATAGTAAAGATCCCTCAGTAATTCTATGGGTGAGGATATAATCCTGCTGTACAGACTTTTATTTCCCCTTTCTGTCGTTTGCATCAGTAGCCTAGTATGGAAGTGCACTTGCAGTCTAGCTTGTACATCCACATTTACAGTTTACTTTTGCTTTGGAAAGCCCAGAAAGTAGGTAGACATGTTTTATTCATGTTTAATTGATAAACCTTTTGATGTTTAATTGTTAGGTGAGGATGAGATTTTGTGTCTCGCCCTTTGGCTCTTTGTTCCCCGCTAAAGATGTTTTGATAAGTTTTTTGAAAATCCAGGTATGCTTACACAGTAATTTTTTTGGATTAGAAATAGATTGATGTGCTGAGTTGACTGTCAGATGATGGTTTTTATGTTGGCAAGCAAGGTTTTATCAAGTTATCTTGAAGAAAGAATGGGAAACTCTATAGCAGGCACAGACTGAAGGGATGAATCCACTTACTGCCAAAAACAGCAAATGGATGGCATGGTATGTACATGAAGAAAATAAGCCTGTTGGGCTTACTCCGTAGTACATATACAATATTCCTTAATTGATTGTTTTGGGAAGACAAACACAAAAAACACACACACCAGCAAAACCTTTCTAATTATTTTGTGTTTTAGTTGTAAGTGACTGGTTGTCTGATCTGCAGAAAATCTAGACACGGTGCTTTCTGACTTTCAGAAATGTCTACACTGTAAGTTTAAATAATTTAAAAGGTTGGAAGTAGGAGGTAGGTGTACCAATAAAACAAATAATTACATTGGAATTCAGTCTTTTAGGAAGCTGCTTTCCTGGACAGGTTAGTAAGCCTGAGTATTTTATTCTTGCCATCTGTCAGCTGGGGGCTGCATGTGGTACTCTGAAGTTCTTAGATGAAGGATGCTGGAAGTGTAAGAAGCTATATGGTAAAGATGGTATAATGCTGAATTTCAGCAGGGAGGGATGTTGAAAAGATTTGATGCTTGGATATCTATCTATATGACTTACTAACATGTGCTTGTTTAAGAATTGCAGAGCTGCAGAAGGGAAGCAGCTACAATAAAAATTTTGAATAAATTAGCATAACTGTGAAATGAGTAAAATAAATATGACCGGCTAAAGCAGTAGCTAATTTATCTAAGTGAAAATTTATTTTCATCACTTATTCTGTTGTTTGAATTCTTTCTTTTAAATGACACTTTGACATCTTTTCTATAAATTACGGATATTAATATAATTGTATTTACTTGTAGGTGGCTCTAACCAAGAGAGCTGATCCAGCTGAGTTGAAAACAATATTTTTGAAGGTATGTATAAAGTAAATATTTTACTCTTTCTGCTTAAATTTTTCATATCTTTTGCTCCTTTATTGCTGCATACAACTCTTGATAGTTTTTCCAACCATTAATCATTCACTGTATTATTACCATGTTAGACTTAAATACCATTATCAGAATTGAACAATGCTCACCAAGAAGTCAGATACATTCCTGAGTGATTATTGTATTGACTCAGAAGAAGTATTACTATCTTAGAGAAAAAAATGCATTGTTCAGAGAATGGGGTGGGAGTTTCAGTATTGTTCCTACATGTGGTAAAATGTTAGTGTAGACACCTTGCTGTTAGACCATTAGGTAAATTTTCTTCTCCCATCCTTGCTGTCTTCCCTCAATCAGGGTTATTCCTGCTTCTCTAGTCTGTAGAAGTATTGGGAAGATCACCTTTTGAAGTGGCGGCCCTATTTATTTTTTAACTAAAATCCCTTCTGTGTTGACCTGCTATAGACGTATGCAAGTGATTAAATGTCGTGTGCTTGCCTTGTCTACTTGGAGAAGTGTGCTACAAGGTTTTACTGGAATAAGGCATTCTTTGACCCATTTCCTAAATTTAAAGAAATATTCCTAACCCTACAAAGATTTATTAGTACAGTGCCAAAAATAGTTTAGTACTCTGATATGAAGAAAAATACAGAAGTTGGGGTAAGAATACGTACGTGAGGTAAGTGCCGCAGTGCTGCAGAGAGCTCTTGTATCTGATTTTATTTTTTATTTTTTATGAAAGAGTTAAGTGCCTAAGAGAGCTAATACCGTTCTGAGTTCTACCCTCCTCCTTCCATCTCTCCAATGTCATACTTCAGTCTCCCTGCACTTCTTGGCATGTTTTCCATTGGCCCTTGTGATCTATTATTAACAGTATGTGTAGGTGTCACTATGTGTATTGTCAGTATTTATAGTTTTATCATATACTATCAGTATTTATAGCTCTGAAATTAGATTTGCAGTTGGGAAAGCTGAGATTTAACTTATTAAGCCCTGGAACTGCTATCTGTCAGGAGACTCAAAAGACTCTTGAAAAAGAATGGGATTTTCATAGGTCAGTACTGGAAAAGCAAGACCAAGGCATATAAAAGGCAGACGGGGTAGACTCAAGAAGATGGCAGCACTGAGGAAGGGGATAAACATGGCAGAGAGAAGACTGGTCCCTTCTGGAATGTGAGGAGTTTGGCAGAGGGTTAGCACACTAACTGCCACCTCTAGCTCCTCGTCTTTCTAGTTTTCTCTGAAAAGTAGGGGTCTCAGTGAGTACAGTAATAAAGTATGCAGTTTGTTCAGTATAGTACAGAAATTGTCATGCTATTCACTGAGAAGGAAGGATGAGTGAGTGAGGTATGTTGGTTTGTGCTCTACATGTAAGCTACGGCCAGAGTATTAATTAAGCTGCTTCAGATGAGTGGTGAGGCCAATACAGTTGCTTCTCCAGAGTGTGGGATCTTCACTTATAAAATAACTTGACAGCCATTTTTCTACTTCAATTAAGAGTTAGAAAATAAGATCCCCAGATGGGAAATGTGCCCAGTGTATAGAAATAAAGATGAGGCTAGCAGTTTCAATACAGTTGATTACAATAAACTTCTAGTATTTTAAATGTATCAAAATCCCAATAAAATGTTTGCAAATCTTACTTAAAATGGGGTTGAACTGGTTAATACTTGAGTATCTAAAATGTATGGAAATAAGTTACCAAAAAGCCATTAAGTACTATTGTATAATATCAAATTCTCTGTGGGTATAATTGCCAAAGTGAGGAAAAATACAATCGTAAAGAACCATTTTTTTAATGTCTCTCCTCCAAAACCAATAGAATTGATGTTTTTTTCTCTTTTTGTTATGATAATTTCCAAGAGTAAGCTTACTTTTTCAAAGTCTTCTACCATAACCCCTAAGAGATTAGATTTTAGTGAAAGTGATCAAGCTGACATTTTCCAAGGTCATTTTCTATATGTAGTATAGAGAACGTGATTGGATTTCAAATACACTTGAGTAAATCACAATGACAAGAAACAGGGGGACACTGAAACCTTGTGCTGTTTTCTGTTATTGAGTGCCCTAGCAGGGGGTTAGCCTGGAAGAAAAAAATGAAATATAGAAGCGTAGACTGTCTGACTTATTTGATTTGTTTCTCAATAGCAGCTGTGTTAAAAGTTTTTGAAGCTGGGTTTCTGAAAGATTCTGTCTTCCTGCAAATGATTACATTGAAATCAATTGATCTGCTAGTTCTTGTAAAAGTATACAATTGAAAATTCCTTACAGTGTATCAACTGGAGAGCTTGTCTTGTGGACAGTGTCTATTGAAACGTGTATCCCTAAATGCTAACCAATATAGAGATGCCAAAGCAAGTTACGTATTGTTTGGGCTTGCTTCTCTGAAGCCTTGATCCTTGGAGATATTGCCGTACCTGAAGACTGTATTTATATAGCACTAGAAGAAAATAATCTACTTACTGTTACACTTTGGCATCCCTCTGAGAGTTATATGCGTACTGCAGGTATAACGGCACTCGGCAGGCACCAGCGTGGCTCTGTGAAATGAAAACTGGCAGTTTCCTTCCCTTAGCAGAGGCACAGCAATGTAAAACAAAACACATGGCTTTGAAGTACGCTACAAAATATCAATAGGCAACTAATTTATTTATTACTTTGGTGTGGATAATTCTCTGTGGGGAGCTTCAGAAATGGTTTATTATCCTACCTTAAAAATGCTAGAGGAATTAACAAGTTACTTTGCTGTTTTCAGTGCTTGTTTGTTATCCTGGGATAGACCTTTCCCTTGAAGCTAACAAACAGTTCTGCTAATGTTTTTAGATTATGTTATCCTTCTTCTTGTGTCTTAGTTGTCCTTATTTTTTTTCCCTTCCTTAAAAAAATATTTAGGGTTTATTTCAAGTTTGCCCTTCTGCAGAAGGTGAGAGCTTTAAAATTTGAGGGAAGGCTGAGGAATCAGGGTAAGAGTGGTACAAAAGGCAATTTTATTTATGCAGTATCTTCAAAATATTTTAATATCAAGGAAAAGGAATATGTAACTTATTACTGGAGGCCTCCCTTGGGAGCAAATACTCTTGGATATATTGAACTCTGTATCTGGAGCAGTATGCCAGTACCTGGTATTGGA
Source organism: Cygnus atratus (assembly GCF_013377495.2). Lineage (NCBI taxonomy): Eukaryota > Metazoa > Chordata > Aves > Anseriformes > Anatidae > Cygnus > Cygnus atratus. The sequence goes on along the minus strand of NC_066363.1, from coordinate 26,586,355 downwards.
TACTGTGCCACTGCCAGCAGTGTTTGGTGAGGCCTCAGATCCCTCTTCTTATTTGTGCATTGTGCTAAATTGCCATTTCCAAGTTCTTGTTTTCTCTTACATTTTTCTGCAAATCGCTTTTGTTTGACCTCCTTTCTTTCAGCAGTTCAACCAAGGAAGAGTAGCTGTAGGTTTTCCTTTACTTAGGGACTAGCTGCAGCTGAATTTGGTGTGCTGGAGTTGCTCCAAAACAGCACCCCCAGGTGGACACTCTTGTGGGATCATTTACTCCACTAGCACAGCAAAGTCATTTCTCAGGTGTAAGCCCACCTTTTCATGCCAAAATAGAATGGCTACACAAAGGAGTCGTTTCAGATAAGTAAAATATGGTGGAATATCCCATAGTTGTTACAGTTTCAGTGGACCTAAAGTGCCATATGCATGTTTGCAAATGCATGTGTGTTTCTTGTTCTACTTCAAAAAACCCACCACTAACAACAAAATCAATCCATACTGGAGTGTTAACTGTTTCTAGACAAAACATGGTGAAATTGTTGAGATGATAAACAAATAATGTAGCTGCCACTCTCCTGGCTGGGAAGCAAAGCCTTTGGCTGTTGTAGTATTCCCCACTTAGTCTGTCCTGCTTTGGTGCAGTTTTTATGTTCTTCACAGCAGAATGGTCTTTACCTGCTGTAAGCCTGGGGCTGGTTGGGTACTCTGGATAGTGGCAATAAAAGTGCCTGGAGAAGGATACATTTGAGTCACCAAATGTTATATTCATTTAACAGTATGCAAGTGTGGAGAAGAATGGAGAATTCTTCATGTCTCCTAATGACTTTGTCACTCGGTACCTGAAGATAATTGGAGATGGAGTGCCTAATACAAACACTGTACAGCTCCTTGCGGGAGTAGTGGATCAGACAAAAGATGGGTAAGTTTTCTCTTTGTTTGTTTGTTTTCTTTCTCTTTGTTGTTCATTTATAAAATGTAAAACCATTCCTTCCAGCACAAGGCTGGTGGTTCTTGTTTTTGTTTGTTTTGTTTTGTTTACTTTGTTTTGATGTTTGTTTGCCTGCAAATACATAAAGGAGTACAGCATCTTTAAAGTGGAAGGAGTAGAAACAGTGTTTTGGGCTGCCTGTAGCATTTAGCTGAACAAACCATTTTCTGTCTACTGTGTATTTTTAATTCATTGAACCTTTCATGTTTGTTGGCTGGTTCCCATAACTTCTGCTTTCCTTTCTGTCCATGAGTCTTTCTGTCTCTGTTTATTTCATGTATTTGTCACAAACACATTCAAATAGCAATCCAAAACAAGTTTAGATGATGCAGGAAGAGATCATAGAAAAAAAAAGTGCCTCTACTTTGGTTTGACGTAGCATTGTTAAAGGTTTTTGCCATTGCTTTTCCTCAAGACGGAGGAGGAACAACAACGCTATTTAGTGAGCCACTTTGCAAACATGGGATGACAGCAGTGAAGTTGGTTGCACATGGCTTGCATTTGAAAGGCTGACTTTGCCAATAGGCAAGATTAGCTACCCCTCCATCTTCCTCCCCCCTTCTTTAATGAAACCCTAGCTTTTGCTTCTGGTACTTGCCCAGGCAAGCTGTCTCTTCGCCCATATGAATGCATTTTTTGAATCCTGCCTTTAAAGTATCTTTAGAGAAACTTTAGAATAATTAGCTATGGACTTAAAGTCTGTAGTTGTGGTGTTTTTAGAAACCAGAAAACTTCAGGCATGACTCATATCAGTGGTTGCAGAGAGTAAAATGGGAGATAAATAAAGCATGACTAGAGAATGCAGGCTTCCTAGGGAACAGATGCACGCATAACTGAGAACTTTTAAAATAGTTTCTCTGTTCTCTTTTCTGCTCAGGCAGCCTCAGGTATTTGGCAGCTGTGCACCTTAAACCTCATAGACAAGTCAATGTAATTATTGTTATCCATGGCAAAAGAATCCTGTAAAAGGTCACATTGGTAATGTTGGCATAATGGCAGCAAGAAAGTGGTGGCTTCAGATAGTGTTTGACAGAAAACATTAAGCTTTTTTTCAGATTTCTTCCTTTGGTTTGGTGTCTGTAAAAACTGCATTTTTTAGATTGCACAGATTCAAATCCATTTTGTAGTAAGACGATTGTGAGTATAATACATGCCTTGTAATTTGGACCTCCCTCACAAGCAGAAGCTGGTATCAGAATGAGCAAAATATAAAGCTGTAGCCTATGTGAACTTGTTGACAGGTTGGGATTCTGTAATTTGGTGTGATCCTGCAGGAGTTTTGCATTTTTGTAGTGCACTATTGAAGCTTCTAATTGCCACTTTCTGCCATGGGTAAGGATTGTTTCTGCAGTCCAGACTGCAGTGACGGGACTGCATGTTCCTACCATGATTTCGGAAGAGTCTCTTGTGGTATTCAGGCCATCTTCTTACTTAGCTGCTACACTACTATGTAAAAGAAGGGAGCAAGTTCAGAAACTGATTAGCGTTCATCTTTCTAATCTGGCACTGTAGCATTTTTTTTGCCGTGTCGCCAGACATTTGTACCTTGTGCTGGTGGGGTATAAAGTACTTCTTAGAGTGATCATCGGAAGCAGGGACAACTTGCTTTTTGGTTGCTAGAATGAAATCCCCTAAGAATGTCAACAGGACCTATTGGTCTTCTCTTGAATTCTTTCCAACTTGGCAGTCCAGAGATTCTGGTTTTAAAGTGAAGTACAAAACTGCTTTTGTGAGGCTGGTCAGTGTTAAGGTCATTAGAGTCTGCTCAATACTTCGGCTTTTTTTCTAGTAGAAAAAAGAAGGTGGCTTGCAATAGCAATGAGAAGTTAATTTTGTTCTAGTGTTAATGGCTTAAAGTAGTGCAGTACTGAAAATACTGCTACAGTATTTCTGTAAGTGTATTTGCACTGTAGGGGATCCCTGGTTTTGTTCCGAAGGAGCAGAGTCTTGAGCTCAGAATCACCAGCGTTGTTCCTGGCTTCGTTATTATGGTTTTTAATTCCTTTTGATTCTGCTGAGAAGTTATGTGTAGATACCAAGTGTAGTCGGTGAGAAATACTGAAGTCTGTAACTCACGGGGGTGAAAGGCAGACAGCATGAGAACTACGGACTTGTTAGTAGAGCACACAGATTGGTACAGGGTGGCTTACTCCAGAACTGAAGAAGTCCTGCAGTGTGAACGGTGGACATGGAAATGAACTTCATGCTTCATTTCTTCTCTCGTCCAGATATGATTACTTAGCAAATGATCAGCGTTTAACAGGTTCTGTAAATTCTGTGGTATAAGGGTGGTAGAGAGCAGACTAGGCAGGTGAAATGGGCGCAACACTGGGAATTTGCTTCTTGCATATTTTTCCTCAGAGACCTGAACTAGAAAGAGAAAATCGCAAGCAGAGAACAGTATCTTTTACATGTGATCTCGCTGGTTGCCATGGACAAAATCTCTTGTGCAGCTGTAGCACAGTTCCTGCACTGCCAGGAGTTAAGGATTTGACAGTGCCTACAGGATTTGCTGTTGGCGTGACACAGATACGAGACCTCTCAAAGGCAGACTCTGGCGTTCTGTGAGTATCTGTTGCCATGGGAGCAAGGTTTGTCTCCATCTTAAGTCAGGGCACAGGAATATTTGGAGGTGGGCTTATCTTCTTGCCTCTTACTGGGGCATCTTTTTAAGGTTTCCATTAAGAAAAGGGAATGAATACCTTTCTTGCTGATGTCCAGAGAGGCATTTCAAAGTAGTGGGACGGTAATCACACAGGTTTTGAAAGAGTCTTATATCACACGGCTGTAGGTTGCATGAGGCAGATTTAAGAGCCTTGCTTAGATCCAGATCTTAAGCTTCTCATTCCTAATTTTACTTTGAAAAATGCTTCACTTGGCTTCAGCTGGACCAGAAACTTACCTGAAGTACTGTGGCTTTATCAAGGCCTATCAGCAACAGGCCAGGCATTTTCCATCTTGCCTACTGTAACATATTGCTTTCCAGTCTTTTGCTGTACTTTTAAACATCTGTCTAACAAAATAAGTATTTACTGCACATCTCTGTTTGGACTGTAGTAACTAACACTTTACTGAGAAACATTATATGTTTTATTTTTAGAAAGGACAAACTATTCAAGAATAACACTTGGAAATGCCAGCATTTTCCATTATTATTGGATATAAATTTATTCTCTAATGTACCAATTTACACTGTACTTAGTTTACCTAGGTTGCAGCATAAAATAATAGATGTAGCTTCAATTTGTGTCCTATTATGTTATCATGTTCAAATTGCTGATACAGTAGAAACATATGCATTGATTTCTGAAGAAACCTCTTCATCATTGCATTTGTATGTATTATTGCAGTGGGTAATGGCTTTTTTTCCTTCTATGGCTACGTGCGTACTTCATCTGGTGGAAAAGGATTACACCTGCGTGGTGCCCAGGTACTGTGGGCACGAGTGCCAGTGAAGTTTGGAAGAAAGGAGGGAATAATAAATAACAGTTGTGTTGCACCATAGCACTGTTGTTGTTTTTGGCTTGTAGCTCTTGTGTGTGGATGTTTTTAAAATATCAGTCTTTCAGCCTTCCTGAATAAATTGTGCAATGTTGGCACTGTTAATGAGGTCATGAAGGTGAAGAAAGACTTAACCAGTTGGATAGGATGTCTTTAACACCAAAGTAAATTTTTTGTAAACATTTCAGCTTCCTCTCTTTGCGCTGTTAAAATCGCTAGGCTTTTCTCCGCTTTTGTAACAGAAATGAGCACTTGTTTAGGTAGATAAAATAACTCTTAAGTAGTATATTGAAGTCCATGTTAATATGTGCTGTTTAATGACACCTAATGATATTCAGCGAAGGGCTATGCTAAACCCAAAAGGGTGATGCTAAACCACAGAGAAAATGTGTTACCCAGGCAACTACCCTTGTGCAGTATAGAGAAGTGAGCATATGGCTATGTAGTACACATTATTTCAGCATCTTTAAGCATTAAGAATCACACGTGTAATTGACTGTGAAAAATTACTGCTCAGTTACTGTATTGTATGGTCATAATAGAAGTAAATGAATACGTCATTGTTGTTAGAATAGATCTGTTGGGAATCACTAGCAGGCTAGTCTACTTAGGGAGCAAAAATACAATAAGAAGAAAATAGCTGGTTTAATTAACATGTAAAAATTGGGTTAATTTGAATTCAGCTGGCACAGCAGATATTAATGTCTCTTCTTTAATAGTCTGGCAAGAACCACACAATTTGTACACTTTTAATCTTCCTAGGGCTATGAATAATTGTTTTTAAAAATGGATACGGGGTTATTTTCATCATCTCTCTCTGACTTATTAGGGGGGTTTATTACTTGCCAGAACTGACAAAGAATGCTTCTACCAGTATAAAATACTGTAGCAGTGTTGGAGTCCTCATCGAATCCAGGCGTAATGGCATAGGATGTGCTCGTAGCGTGGCGTTGGGATTCTGCTGGGAAGGGTGCTGTGTTATGATTGCTGCACGTGTTGGGATGTGTTGATAAGGACATAGGTTGGTTGTTGTTTCACACAAACAGCAGCTGAATCAAATTGGTGTTGGCAGATAGTTTAAATTCTAAACAATCCAATTTGAGAGTCTTGTTGCCTGCTATTTTGTTCCTCCTGTCTGGGCTTTATAATATTTGGGACAGAAGCATTCAGTGCTTTGTATCTATCTGCTGTTGTGGAAGTTGTCAGGTATGTAACAACTAATAATGGATAATAATGAGCTTTTATAACCTCAAAGTCGCATAGTAACAACAGATACGTGTAAATGCAAAACTAAGTAGGTTGTGATGTGTAGATTTAAACTTAAATGAAATATTGCCTTTTTTTTAAAAAAAAAAAAAGCCTTTTGGTTTGGGAGAGATGGAAGTTTTCTGCCTTATAAAGACTGAGTATCTGCAGCACGTTCTGGGTTTCACAGTTGGTGGTACTGAGAGCTCCTCAGGAATTTGAAATAAATGACTTAGCAGCCTGCCCATGTGTTAACGTGTGCTCAAGTAGTAAGACATTGGCTTCTTTGCCAGTAAAACTTAAGGCATGCCTATATGTTTATTGGCATCATCAGTTGTGAGTTTAATATTAAGAGTACCTGAGGAGGTTTCTTTTTATTTATTTTTCTTGCTACATAATTACTTATGGTGGCAAGTTTCCAAAGCTAATTATTTGTTAGAGTATTTCTGACTCTGCATATGCTTTTATTTTCACTTTTATTTAGTGTGTGTATGTCGAGGAAGGTAAAGTAGAACAGCTTTTCTGACCTTTTCTATACTATGCTTTTTTTTGTTTTTTATAGTACTCTTCTGTTCATCCTCTCTGATTTTCACGTTCTTCATGGAAATCAGCTCATGGTACGCTGTGGCTGTCTAGTTGCTGACAGCAAGCACAGTTCTCTGTGACTTAAAAAATAATTCCCTCGAGACAGGGTGACTGGGAATGGGTGTACAGTCCTGGGTCATCTTAATGTGATGGGATGAAAAAAATGCCTGTTTCAGCCTCTTCAAACACATCGTTTTTTGCTGTTACTGCATACCGAGTGGAAGTTTTTGTGGAACCAGCCGCAGTACCATTTTGAGTAGAAGTCCTGAGGATGTTGCTAGTTTTTAAAGTATAATAATAATAATAATTTGTTTCTTAACGTTTGATGCACTGAATTTTGTGAATCTTGGAAAGAAATCTTCATTCCCCAGGTACTTACTGCCTTGTGAAGCCGTTAAAGCCGCGTGCTTGCTGCCCTGACATAAAGCAGCCCAGAGAGAGGGCAGTCCTAAAGCTCCCCGGCTGGCAGCAGGCCCTGCAGCCACACATTTGAAGATGATTTTGAGCCGTACAACCCAGTCATTAAAGAAGCAGCGAAGAGAAGAATGGTTAGCCTTTGTCCCTGTAAGAAAAGGAGTTTGATCTCCATTTAAACTCCTGGGCGTGACCCGGAGAAATTAAAACTGCTCAAGGCCTTTGCTGCATCAAACCTACTGCTGGAAACGATGCCAAGTTGCCTAATTATGTATTTCTGCTTATTAACTATCCTAAAGAAAGGCACCTCTGCTTTTATCTGTGCTCTGCTAATGCACGGGTGTCTTGGGAAGCTGGCTACGATGATGAATTTGACTGAAGTGCTCTTGGGCGGAGGCAGGCTGTGCAGACTGCTGCTTGAAACCCGTGACTCCACACGCAGCACTCGAGGGCTGCCACGGGTGACTAACATGTGCTAGCAAACAGGTAGCTCACCCCAATCCTTTCCTTCAGGAGTGAGTGGCAGCATGTAGGTCTTGAATGGATTTGCTTTCCGAAAGCCCTAAATCCCGAGTCCCAGGGGAAGTTATTCATATCCTGGCTAGCTGGCTTGGCGCTGGAGGGAGGCAGGCTCTCCCAGAGGGCAGTTCAGGTAGGCATTAAAGCCGAGGTGAGTAGCCACACTGAGCACCCGGCTGATTTTATGTCCTGTTGTGACTTGCTAAGCAGAACATCTCCTCATTCAACCGAGTCATTTCCATCTAGCAATGTAAAGGGTAACAGTGCTGGCGATTGGGCGTTTTAGGATAAGTTTTAATCCCTGTTGATAACAACTTGTATGCATTTTTGTCTTCTTTTGCATAACCTGTGTTATATTGTGTTTCTCTTTTCTGCAGGCAGCTGGTTTCATAGCTCTTGCTTTTTCCTTCCTCCTTCAGGTTGATATCCTTTCAAGAGTTTGTGGCATTTGAATCAGTCCTGTGTGCTCCAGATGCATTGTTCATAGTAGCCTTTCAGCTGTTTGACAAGACTGGCAAAGGAGAAGTTACTTTTGGTAAGAATGGTCTTCAATGCACACTCTTAATTTAAATATCCCTACTTGTGCCAAACTATTTTACCTTTTGTTACCATAGGAAACATAGTGATTGGTAATAGAACTATACTAGTGCCACTTAACTTTGTGTCCAAATTTTTTTAATCACTTCCATGTGTATAATATGAAGTCAAGGTCACAGTTATCTTCATGGCTGTCTCTGGAAAACTGGTCACTTCTTCTTCTTCCCAGCATGTTTGTGCAGGTCTTCAGAACAGCAGTGAAAGGTGGCTGTAGGAAACGATTGTAAAACCACAAAAAAGTTGCCAGAGGACTTGGGCAAACGTCGAGTCTGAAATTACCCTGAATTATTTTTTGTTTATATTGGCTGTGTTGCAAGCTGGCTTCCTTATAAGACTCAATACTTTTTTTTTTTCTGTGAGATTTTTCAGTAATAAATACATTATAACCCCACAGAAAATTCAGCTGTGCATTGGAGTTGTGGTGTTTGCACAGACAACATGGCATACTTAGGACAGTTTAAAGCATGGTTATGGGGTCTATTTATTTATAGACAGCACAGAGACAGTTTTTGATATCTGCAGGACTATCTGCCACCTGTCCAGTGACAAAGACCATTATGTCTGGAAGATTCAGAAATTAGCAGTCTTCAAAAACTTCAGACATTGAAGCGTACATGAAAAAGTATGGGGAATTTTTTCACCCTAAGCACCTACATTGAATAAAATTGTTGTTTCTAATCTGTTATATTTGAAGAGGTTTATCCATATGTCTCAAGTTTTATTAATTGTTTATTAAACATCTTTAAATAAAAGGAAAGCTGGATGACAGTGGCCCTTTCTCTTTCCCATCTTCCCCTGTATGGTTCATATGTCCTTCGTCTTTTGCTAGTATTGCCTGCATATACTATATGCTTAGTTAAAAAAGCTCTTTTCCAGCCCATTTAAACTGACAAGATCTCCTGTTACGGTTGCTTGAAGCATCATTATCTTCCTTCTTCCATCTCCAAAAATCTGTATTTGAAGTTGCGGCTGGTGAGAAGACTTACTGTCTCTTCTTGTGTCTGTTTTGTTT